>NC_056668.1:39410625-39716406 GCF_018350195.1 Panthera tigris | reverse complement strand
CTTTAATTTAAAGTCTAGTTTGTCTGATATAAGTATGGCTACTCCAGCTTTCTTTTGGCTTCCAGTAGCATGATAAATAGTTCTCCATCCCCTTACTCTCAATCTAAAGGTGTCCTCGGGTCTGAAATGAGTCTCTTGTAGACAGCAAATAGATTGGTCTTGGTTTTTTATCCATTCTGATACCCTATGTCTTTTGGTTGGCACATTTAATCCATTTACATTCAGTGTTATTATAGAAAGATACGGGTTTGGAGTCATTGTGATGTCTGTAGGTTTCTTGCTTGTAGCGATGTCTCTGGTACTTTGTCTCACAGGGTCCCCCTTAGGATCTCTTGTAGGGCTGGTTTAGTGGTGACGAATTCCTTCAGTTTTTGTTTGTTTGGGAAGACCTTTATCTCTCCTTCTATTCTAAATGACAGACTTGCTGGATAAAGGATTCTCGGCTGCATATTTTTTCTGTTCGTCACATTGAAGATCTCCTGCCATGCCTTTCTGGCCTGCCAAGTTTCAAAAGAGCGATCAGTCACGAGTCTTATAGGTCTCCCTTTATATGTTAGGGCACGTTTATCCCTTGCTGCTTTCAGAATTTTCTCTTTATCCTTGGATTTTGCCAGTTTCACTATGATATGTCGAGCAGAAGATCGATTCAAGTTACGTCTGAAGCAAGTTCTCTGTGACTCTTGGATTCCAATGACTTTTTCCTTCCCCAGATCAGGGAAGTTCTCAGCTATTATTTCTTCAAGTACACCTTCAGCACCTTTCCCTCTCTCTTCCTCCTCTGGGATACCAATTATGAGTATATTATTTCTTTTTAGTGTATCACTTAGTTCTCTAATTTTCCCCTCATACTCCTGGATTTTTTTATCTCTCTTTTTCTCAGCTTCCTCTTTTCCCATAATTTTACCTTCTAGTTCACCTATTCTCTCCTCTGCCTCTTCAATTCGAGCCGTGGTCGTTTCCATTTTATTTTGCCTGTCGTTTAAAGCGGTTTTCAGCTCCTCCTGGCTGTTCCTTAGTCCCTTGATCTCTGTAGCAAGAGATTCTCTGCTGTCCTCTATACTGTTTTCAAGCCCAGCAATTAATTTTATGATTATTATTCTAAATTCACTTTCTGTTATATCATTTAAATCCTTCTTGATCAGTTCATTAGCTGTTGTTATTTCCTGGAGATTCTTTTGAGGGGAATTCTTCCGTTTCGTCATTTTGGATAGTCCCTGGAGTGGTGTGGACCTGCAGGGTACTTCCCCTGAGCTGTGGTGTATAACTGGAGTTGGTGGGCAGGGCCACAGTCAGACCTGATGTCTGCCCCCAGCCCACACCTGGGGCCACAGTCAGACTGGTGTGTGCCTTCTCTTCCCCTCTCCTAAGGGCAGGATTCACTGTGGGGTGGCGTGGCCCGTCTGGGCTACTTGCACACTGCCAGGCTTGTGGTGCTGGGGATCTGGCGTATTAGCTGGGGTGAGTAGGCAAGGTGCACAGAGGCAGGAGGGGCAGGCTTAGCTCGCTTCTCCTTAGGTGATCCACTTCAGGAGGGACCCTGTGGCAGCGGGAGGGAGTCAGACCCGCTGCCAGAGGGGTGGCTCCACAGAAGCACAGTGTGGGTGTTTGTGCAGAGCAAGCAATTTCCCTGGCAGGAACTGGTTCCCTTTGGGATTTTGGCTGGGGGATGGGCGAGGGAGATGGCGCTGGCGAGTGCCTTTGTTCCCCGCCAAACTGGTGCTCTGTCCTTCCGGGGCTCAGCAACTCTCCCTCCCTTTGTCCTCCAGCCTTCCTGCTTTCTGAGCAGAGCTGGTAACTTATGACCTCCCAGATGCTAAGTCCCGCTTGCTGTCGGAACACACTCCGTCCGCCTCCCCCTCCCCCCCCCCCCGCTTTTGCAAGCCAGACTCCGGGGCTCTGCTTGGCCGGTGGGCCGCCCCTCTGCCCTGGCTCCCTCCCACTAGTCCGTGGAGCGCGTACCACCTCGCTGCCCTTCCTACCCTCTTCCGTGGGCCTCTCGTCTGCGCTTGGCTCCGGAGACTCCGTTCTGGTAATCCTCTGGTGGTTTTCTGGGTTATTTAGGCAGGTGTAGGTGGAATCTAAGTGATCAGCAGGACGCGCGGTGAGCCCAGCGTCCTCCTATGCTGCCATCTTCCGACGATCCCCACTTTTTTTTAAGATTTTCTCTTATCCCCTCTTTCTCTCTTGCATGGTTTGCTGATTTTCTTTAGTGATATATTTTGATTTATTTCTCTTTATACTTTGCATATTAGTGTTTTTTAAAATATATGCTTACTATTAGGTTTATACATAACCTCTTCTGCACATAGAAGTCTATATTAAGTTGAATTAAGTTGATAGTCATTAATTTTAAACCCATTCTTTTCTCCTCCCCACATTTTAGGTATATGTTATTATGTTTTACATCTCTTTTGTGAGTTCCTTGGCTGATTTTTTATAGAAATATTCATTTCTACTGCTTTTGTGTTTCTTACCTCCATACTGTCAGATTTGATCTCTCCTTTCCACTCGGAGTCCCTTTAAACATTTCTTGCAGGACTAGTTTAGTGGTCATGAACTCCTTTAGTTTTTGTTTGTCTGGGAAATTATTTATCTCTCCTTATATTGTGAATCACAGCCTTGCTCAATAGACTATTCCTGGCTGCATATTTTTCCTATTCAGCACTTTGAATGATATATGATGCTACTCCTTTCCAGCTTGCCAAGTTTTTGTTGAAAAATCTTTTGCTAGACTTATTGCTTTTCTCATATAAGTTACTGACTTTTGTCTTGCTGCTTTTAAGATTTTTTTTAACCACTAAATTTTACAAATGTAATTACAATATGTCATGTTGGCCTGTTTTTGTTGATTTTGTTGGAGTTTTCTGTGTCTCCTGGATCTGAGTATCTATTTCCTTTCCTAGATTAGAGAAGTTTTCAGCTATTATTTTTTTCAATAAAATTTCTGCCTCCTTCTCTCTCACTCCTTCTGGGACTCCTGTATTAAGAATGTTATTAGGTTTAATGGAGTCACTGAATTCCTTGAGTCTACTTTCATTTTGTATAATTCTTTTCTTTCTCTTTTGTTCAGCTTGATTGCTTTCCATTATTTTGTCTTCCATGTCATTAATTCATTCCTTTGCTTCTTCCATCCTACTGTTCATTCCTTCAAGCTTTTTCTCATTTTGTTTATCTGTGCCCCTTTATCTCTACTATTTTATTCCTTATCTCTGTGTTAAGGGTTTCACTTATGTCTTCCACTCTTTTCTCAAGTCCATTGAGTGTCCTTATGATCATTGCTTTAAATTTTCTACCAGGCATGTTACTTATGTCTGTTTCACCTAGATCTCTGGCTGTGGCCTTGTTTTGTTCTTTGAGGATAAATTTCTCTGCCTCCTCATTTTGTCTGCCTCTCTTTGTTTCTTTGTGCTATGAAAGTCGGCTGTGCCTTCCTCTCTTGGAAATAGTGGCTTTTTGAAGAAGAGTTCCTTGAGTGCCTTGCAGTGTGGTGTCCCCTGTTCACCAGAACCTGACATTTCAGGAGAGTATCCTATGTGTGTTGCTTACATCCTGCTGTTGTGTTTGAGTCACTTTTCTTTTTTGTGTAGTCATCTGCACTGACTTTGACTATTGTGGTGGCCTGTGCTTGCTATCTGTGGTGTTAGTAGGACATAGGTAGATCAGCTCTGTGGGGGCATGCCCACTGGGGAACTTGAGAGTGGGGTGGTGGTGTTAGCAAAATCTGTGCTGGGCCACAAGACCTGTGCCAGGTCTTCTAAAGCAGTGCAGTTACTGGGACCTGCATGCTGGGGCAGCAGGGGTTGTAAGGCTTAGTGCAGCCTGGCTCTATACACAACAACAGTTGAGCACATGAGGGCAGCTGGGAGGCATGTAGTGACAGCTGTGCACCTGATGGCTGGGCCAGGCACATGCATTTGCCCTGAGCCCAGGGCTAAAGGCTAACAGGCTTAGAGTAGCAAGCCCTCAGTGGAATTTGTTGACATGGCACACAACTAGCAGGTTAAGTAACAAGTGTCTGTGCAGCCCTGCCTACCATAGGTGGCTGTGTTTATGTTGGGAGACAGCATTGGGAAATGGCACCTGGCAGCTCCCTAGTTTTCATAGAAGTCCCCTAAACACTCCAAAACCAGTATGGGCAGATGTATCTCCCCATTTGTCTCTGCATTGTGTGAACTTCTGTTTTTATGTTGCCTTTCTGTGAAGGCTACTGTCTCTTTAAGGGCAGTGACTCAACAATCACTCATTGTCCCAGCTAGCCCAGTGACCTATAAAACTCCAGGTTCCAAGTCCCAGTGATTTTACAAACTTACAGAATTCAGCCCCTCTGGTTTTTTAAAGGCAAATGTTCAGGGGAGTAGTCTTCCCTGTGTGAGTTTCCTGGTATGATGACCTATTTCTCTGTCCTATCCATGAATGCAGCTCCCTCCCTTCTGCAAGCAGCCGCCTCCTGCCTTTCTGACCTTTTAACCTTTCAGATGCAGCTTCTTTTCTATGTGTAGTTATGGAGGTTTTTTTTGGCAATCTTCAGATAGCTCTCTGGTTTATTGACTTGGATGTGGGTGATACCTAATGGAAAAGTGGGATGGGGAGAGCTCAGGATCCTCCTACTCCACCATCTTCCCCCAGACTCTGACAGTCAATTTTTTTTTTACAGTTGGATACATAGTATTAATTTTCTTAATAATTTGCTAATGAAATAAATGTGGAGCTTGAATTTTCACTGGATATTGGTAAGTCTTTTCATGAATTGATGGAAGCTTGGCTACGTATTGGAGCCAAAAAGGTTATTTTGACAATATGAATATTTAAGAGAGAAATGTATCCACTAACACCATAGCACCACAAGTATGTGTGCTTATGTCCCTGTCTGTCTGTCTGTCTGTCTGTGTCTCTCTCTCTCTCTCTCTCTCTCTCTCTCTCTCTCTCTCTCACACACACACACACACACACACACACACACACACACACACTATGTAGAGCCATAACTGTGAACATTTCATCCCTTTATAATAGTTATGGATTCACAGATTATAGATTCTTGAGATATATTTTAATGTTAATTTTATATTTTATTGACTTCCTAGATTGGCTAAAATATTACTTAGCTAACCTCCAACTTTTAATTTTCTTTTTTAAATTGCATGCTTTTTAAAAAATACAGTTAGTATTACATCCATATGGTATTCTCAGATATTTATATAAATGAAAATTTACAAATACCTGAGGTGTATGCACCCTAGTGTCCACATTTTTTATATTTTATCTGTGTTAAATTAAAATAGTTCTAAAATGTTTTGTGCTCTTTGTATCCTTAAAATGAGTATACTGTACATATTTTCTTGATGATTTCACACATTTTAGGCAGCCATAAATTGTATAGATTAGCAATTCTGTTCTGCTTTTTAATTTTTTCCTCACTTCTGCCTTTGTCAGCTTCCTATTTGTCACTTTTGATGTGATTTTGTTATTTCTATCCAGTGCTACCCATTTCCCTTTCTGTTTGCTTCTAATTTACTTTGGGCTAAAGGAACAGATAGAAAATCTTATTATGGTTGTACATTAGTAAGTGTCCATATGGCACTGATTGAGGAAGGCTTAAGAAGAAAATATCACAAGATATTTGTCACTATTTTTCAGATGACCTTTTTTACTCATGTTCAGAGATGGCTCTAAAAAAACCTTGAAGAAGTAAGTTTTATGCACTGACAGAAGTTTTTGAAATGGCTTCTTTAAAAAAATTGCATTGATTCCTCATTCAGTTTGCCCTTTAATAATCATTATACGTCTGTCTATAGTGTGTACAGCTAAATTGTAACATTTCTTATGTTAGTAAAACATCTTTATAGGAAAATTAACAAGATGCTGTTGACAAGACTTGGTTCTGTTCATATTAAAAACCTAATTACTCTTCTTACATTGTCAGGGGCCAAGCAATTTCCAAGAAAATCCATGGTACACTCTGATTGTAAAACACCCTTCAAATTGACTACAGCTCACATTTAATGTATTTTATTCTGTGCTTTCCATGACAATTCCAGAAGTGAGATAATACCAACATAAATACTTCTACCGTGTCAAGCTACAAGCCTAATGATACCTTGGCTTTAATGAGATAGAAGGTATAAACTCATCTAATACAATAAAAGTCTAGGTTTTAAAACATGGTTATAATGGATGTATATAAGACTTTATCTGCTAAAAAAATTAGGAACACATTTTTCTGTATTTAGTCAGTGGTTTCATGCAGTGTCTTTTGTTTTCTATAAACAGAATAGGTAGATTACTATTCTGATTCTGAAAATCAGACTGATTCACTTCCTAAACTGTGATACTTATATTTCGTTGAACTTGAAAATATTTTTGAATAACTCTTTAGAATGTCCCAAAACTTCAAGTCAAAAAAAAATAAAAAATAAAAACATGTGAGTAGAAAACTCTGAAGACATTATTAGCATCTCATTGACATAGGGAAGTCATTATTCTAGATGTAACTATGTAAGGTATGTAAGGTCTTCCACTAAAAGAGAGCTTTTGCTTGGACTGGGGCTGGAGGGGGAGAGAAGGAAGTCAATTTACCATCCTAGATGATTCAAGTGAACACCACAACTTTAAAGTCAGTTTCTTTCTATATAAACTCCTGTCCTATGACTGAAAACTGGAGAATCAAGAAAAAATAAACAGTAGCCTCATACCAATTACCTTGGTCTCTAAATCCAGAATAAGACTAAATATAAGGGACTATAGTGATTTTTGATGACATTCTTCCCTCTCTAGTTGTCCTGACTTCCACCAAGAAGTCCACGAAAATCCTCAGACTTACCACTCTTCATGTCCCCAATGCTGAGCCCCACCTGGTATTCCTCTCAAAGTTTCAGATCTTTTCTTGTATCTTCTCCCTTACTTGTAACTTACTCACAGCCTATCATCTTTGGCTAAGGTCATTAGAGTGGATGGACATGAGGTTATCCATGAATTTTTTAAAATAAAATAAACTGTGCGTATGTGTGTGTGTGGGGGGGGGGGGTGCGCGTGTGCGCGCACCTGTGAGTAGATCTATTATTCTAAGAAACTGTTCATACTGTTAATCAGATTTCATAGAAAACAATAGAGATGAAATGATTGAGATCCCCTCTTAGGTAACCACCAACTATCGTGTGATATGTTAGAGACTGACAAACTGGCATTTAAAGAGGGCCACGTGGAAGAAATCTCTTAATTGTGAGCTAAGAAACTGTAAATGTGCAGATGTCCTTGCAATTTGAAGACATTTACTTCTTATCTACTGCTCCTATTCAACTAATGTAAAATACAGGAAATCCCATAAAAAATGGTACAGTGCATTGCTAAAAAAGGGACAGTAAAATTGTTTTACGCCTGGAGGCAATTCCATTTGAATAGCAATATGACAGTGCACTCAAAGGGCTCAAAACAAAGTTTATACCATTTGAAACTTTCTTTTTAAAAAAATTTTTTTTAATGTTTATTTATTATTGAGAGACAGAGAGCATGAGCATGAGCATGGGAGGGACAGAGAGACAGGGAGACACAGAATCTGAAGCAGGCTCCAGGCTCTGAGCTGTCAGTAAAGAGCCTAACGCTGGGCTGGAACTCACAAACCACGAGATCATGACCTGAGCTGAAGTACCTCCAGATTATGACCTGAGCTGAAGTCGGACGCTCAACCGACTGAGCCACCCAGGCGCCCCACCATTTGAAACTTTCTAGTTCTGGAAATGCCCTTTAAAGAAAAACTCAGATATGTAAAAGAAAATATTTACAAGAATACGTTCATTTAGGCATTACACAGAGAAAACAGAATTTAAATATGCAATAAAAGGGAAATGTTTAAGGTCTATAAAGTATGAGATATTAAAATAATTATGAAAGCTTCATAGTAACAAGAAAATTGTAAGCCAATTCTGAGGGTTTTTGAAGTTGAACTTATAATATTTTTCTGTTATCTATTGCCATTAGAACCAACTGATTCACAATCTCTAATCCTTGAGTTCTCCATGCATTTCTTACTATGTCAGGATGGTAGTCAACTGGATTCCCCAAACCTGGACCTGAGAGGGCACTTTATGTTAGCTAACCCTAGGTGTCAGTTTCATTACTTATCTTTTTTTTTTCTTTTTGTAAATATTAGCTGTATTTTTTTAAAGATGAGACCAGATATTCTTCACACTTGAAGCAAAAATAAATGCAAAGATCTTACACATACCCTCAACCAACATTTTAATTTGCTTATATCCATGAATAAGAATGATAAGCATGAATCAAATTTTAAACTAGTAAATTTTCTCAATAGTGAAAACTGGAAACAAAAATCACCTCTTGCAGGATGCAAGAGGAATTTCTTAAAGTTGTCTTTGTGTTTTTTGCTTCCTGAAAAATGAGATGCAAACAAGGCTGTTTATGAACTGTATTTACCATGATAAGAAAGTACTGCTCATCTGACACCTCGAATGAATTGTTTAGCTCTTGGTTACTAAACATTGTCTCATAGGCAAGATGAATTAGGTGAGCAAATAGTAATTAGAATTCCACTTCTAATGAATGTGTCTTAAGGATAAATAAAGCAGGAAAAAATACAACATTAAAGAAAAGAAGGCTCTAATAGTGTTTGCTTTAATAGACTTGGAGAGATGAACGAAGGTGGTACAGACCTAGTACTGCAAGTGGGGATGATAGGGTGTAAGATGGGGAACTGACAAGCAGGAATTCTCTGCTAAATTAGATATCACACTGAGACCTCACTTAACATTTTGGCTTTTGCTGAACGGCCCACGTACACAGAAATAAACAAGTTATAGTAGAGGTAAATGTTACGTGTCATCTGTCATCAGCCACCTTATCTTCATGGAGAATAGCTGGTACACAGAATTATGTGTTTGGATGAATGCTTGATGCCCCTCCAACCCCCTCTGCCCATCATAACTGCTAAACGTGCCTCCTTACCTGAATGATATTTTAGAGTGTTCAAAGGAGAATGCTAAGAAGTGAGTTAAGTATTTTTTCTGCCCTTAACTTCTTAGCTATTGAAAGATATAAGTTTTATATGTGAAATAGCTTTCCATTTCCTCTATCATACGCTAAGTTGAATTGTGATTTTCTTTCCTATAAGTTCAAGGTAAACATACATAAGAACAATTGCTTCTCAGGAATCATACATGAACATCAGGGCCCAGGTGAACACTGCAAACTTATTCAGTGTTTTCTTGTGTCAGTATGTGACTTTATTGAGCTGCTGGATGCCCTTCCTCAGGATATTTCTTTAAGGGGAAAAGTAGCCTTCATTTAATTAAGCCACGTAGACATGCTTTCTGTTACTTGCATTCAAATAAGATGAAGTCTTTTCTAAATAGATTTAAAAAAAAATTCTTCACATAGATTTTAATTTGGAAAGATATTGCCATTCAAAGAATCCCAAGCCTGCCATGATCCCCAAGAGAAGAGATCTATCGAGGAGAAAATGGCCTTTTCTGAAGCCAAATATTTTAGATACCATCAATGAATATGTATGAAGAAAGCATTGAGATTGTGGCAATAGTCATAATAGAACACAAGGTCACCACTTCCAGCATTTATAACTAAACGAAAGCCTGAGGGAACACAAAGCAAATTGTGTATTTTACGTTCAAGATTGCAGACAATCACAGAGCCTATAAACGTGGATTGGAGCAAGGAAAATCTGGATGCAATCATGTTAGTATAAAAGGTGCTGTTTAGAATTCTTCTTGGGAAGAAAGAAAAGTATATGTATAAGATAAAAGTGTTTTCTTGGAGGAGGTTCACTATGCCATGCCAATTCCATAATAATGCTTTTGGATACCACAGGCTGGAGAAGATACTGCTTAGAATTAAAATAAAAAAAATCAAAAGAGATGTAATTTAGATTCTTTACACATTCATTCATGCCAAATTGTAAAATCCTGAGACTTTTCAAGAGTCTTTGAAAGAATTTATTATTCTTTTTTTTCAAAGTAAAGATAATTAAAACTCTCCATTTTCATAAGTAGACATAGAGGCAGTATTTAAATTCTCTTTAATCTAAATCATATTTTATTGAAGATCTTGATATCTTGCTCCAACAAATGAGAAATAGAGCTAAAGCATTACATAGTTTGATCAAAAGGAAAACTGTCTTCTATATACAGATGCCAATAACACCTGTATTTTCATGTCATCAAGATGGAATCCTGTGTGGAGTTAGCATAGTGACAGAAATAGTTGCATCTTAAAATTTCTTCTCCTGATGTTTGCAGTATCAAAAACTTTAAGAAAAAATCTTTAAAAAATGATCGCATACTTTAAACAAAGAGGTGAAAGGCCTGTACTCTGAAGACTATAAAATTCTGATGAAAGAAAATGAGTTGGAAGAACAAATATTGTTAAAATGTCTACACTACCCAAAGCAATCTACACATTTAATGCAATCCCTATCAAAATACCAACAGCATTTTTCACAGAACTAGAATAATTCTAAAGTTTGTATGCAACCTTGAAATACCCTGAATATCCAAAGCTATATTGAAAAAGGAAAACAAAACTGGATGTATCACAATTCCAGACTTTAACTTATATTACAAAGCTGTAGTAATCAAACTAATATGGCATTGACACAAAAATGGACACATAGATCAATTGAAGAGAATAAAAAAAAAAATCCAGAAACCCACAGTTACATGATCAACTTTTGACAAAAGAGGAAAGACTATACAATGGTAAAAAGATAGTTTATTCAACAAATCATATTGAGAACACTGGGATAGCCACATACCAAAGAAATTGGATCAATTACTTACACCATATATATGCATAAACCAAAATGGATTAAATACCTAAATGTGAGACCAGAAACCATGAAAATCCTAGAAGAGAGCATAGGCAGTAATCTCTCTGACACTGGCCATAGCAACATTTTTCTAGGTATGTCTCCTGAGGCAAGGGAAACAAAAGCAAAAATAAACTATTGGGACTTTTTATCAAAATAAAAAGATTCTGCACAATGAAGGAAATAATCAAAACTAAAAGATAACTTATGGAATGGGCAAAGATATTTGCAAATAACATATCCAATAAAAAGTTAATATCCAAAATATATAAAGAACTGATACCCAAAGAACTTAACACCCAAAAACCAAATAACCCAATTAAAAAATGGGAAGAAGACATGAATAGACATTTCTTCAAAGAAGACATACAGATGGACAATGGACACATGAAAAGATGTTCAACATCACTCATCAGGGAAATGCAAATCAGAACTACCCAATGAGATAAATGGCTAAAATCAATATGTAAATTAAAGGAAAACAACAAGCATTAGTGAGGTTACACTGTTGCTGTGAATGCAAACTGATGTAGCCACCCTGGAAAATACTATAGAGATTCCTCAAAAAGTTAGAGTATTTCTTTCTTTTTTAAGTTTATTGATCTATTTTGCGAGAAAGAGCATGGGCATGAGTGGAGAAGAGGGCAGAAAGAGAAGGAAGGAGAGAATCCCAAGTAGGTTACATGCTGTCAGCAGAGAAAGGGTATTTCTATACCCTAAGATCAAGTAATCACATTAGTGGGTATTTCTCCAAAAAAAAATATGAAAACACTTATTCTAAGGGATACGTGTACCCCTATGTTGACTGCAGCATTATCTACAAAAGCCAAATTATGGAACCAGTCCAAATGTCCATCAGTAGATGAATGGATAAAGAAGACGTGATGTGATACATATATAGATAGATGAATATTATTCAGTCATAAAAAAGAATGGAATCTTGCCATTTGCATGGATGGAGCTAGATAATATAATGCTAAGTGAAATAAATCAGAGAAAGACAAATGCCACATGATTTGACTCATGTGGAACTTAACAAAGAAAAAAAGAGTGATACAGAAAGACAAACCAAAAAACGGACTCCTAACCATACAGAAAGGGTTGTGCCTGGGTGGCTCAGTCAGTTAAATGCCAGACTCTTGATTTTGGCTCAGGTCATGATCTCATGGTTAGTGAGTTTGAACCCCTTACTGGGCTCTGCAGTCAGAGCACAGAGCCTCCTTGGGATTATCTCTTCTTGTTCTCTCTCTCCCCCCCCCCCTGCCCCTTCACCACTCACATGCTGTCTCTCCCCAATAAATAAACATTTAAGAAAAAAATTGTAGAGAACAAACTGATGGTTACCAGATGGGAGGTGGGTGGAAGAATGGGTGAAATAGGTGAAAGGGATTAAGAATACATTTACCATGATGAGCACTGAATAATGTATAGAATTGTTGAATCACTATACTATACACCTGAAACTAATATAACGCTCGGTGTTAACTATACTGGAATTATGATAAAAATTTAACAAAATAATTAAATAAGATTGTGAAAAGTTGAGGGTGGCAATCCCATTAAGTTATAAGACTTTGTGGCTAAGTAAACTTAAAAAGGTAGAAGAAACTATGTTGTAACATACAATAGAAGGTAAGGAAGCCATCAATTCATTGTGGGAAAATTAAATGTAGAAAATCATAGAAAACAGTACATTGAAGAATTATCTTAAATCTAGAATGGTGACCTAGTTCCAGTGTCAGGACTCTTCTTCAATCCCTCATTTTGATGCTCTTGAGATTCTCTTCCTTCAACTAAATTCTATAAGTGCGACTTGATTGGCCACTCTGAAGCAGTTACCCGCTCAACTGATACTGTGATAGAAGAAACTTTTGAGCCAAGTAAGGAAATCTCTTTCGTGTAAACAAAAAGTTTCTAAATAAAATAACTGGAAAGCAAGCCTACAAACTCAAACAGAGGTTCTTTATGCTTTCAAAATGAAATTTGCCATAGAAACCGATTTTTCAGTTGCTCTTGCACAAAGAAAATAACACACAACCAAAATGTCAAGTCACTACTGAAGGAGCCAATGGAAATGCTAAGAATTCCATTTTTAGCCACCTTCAGTTTCCCATGCTAGCAGGAAACCAAATGAGAGAAGCTGAGACTAGAAAAGGAAATTGAGTCTGTTTTGAAGAAGTATGTTTGTAATTACAAAGGAAGCATTTTTTGACCGACCAAAGGGTAGTGACCCATTTTTTCAGTTTTAACTTGTTTACAAATTTATCTTCATCAATGCATTAAACATTTCCATAGGCCAGGCCCTTATCCTGTTAATTATCATATCATTAATATTTATAACCATCTCTAGTATATTAGTGATTATCCAGCCAATGCTGTGGATGAAGGAATTAGTTTCTGAGCATCCTTCAAGGTGTTGCATGCTTCCACGCCTTCCATAGAGCTTCCCTAACTACCATAGCCACTTCTTCGTTCTCTAGACTCTTCTTAGTCTGAACTACATATGTCCTCATAAATGTACACTTTTTTTATATAGTTTTCTAATTACATTTCTATTTTCTACCAACTAAATTGTTAGACCCTTGCAGAAAAAGACCACATCTTAGAATTTTCTTGATTGTTGGTTGATTGATTAAAACTCTAATTGAAAACATTCAGTAAATTCTACCTCTTCCGTCCAAACTTTGCTAATTTTTCCAGGCTAAGCAGAATAAAACGATTGCCTACTTACTAGCTGCCAAATCACTTAGCTTACAATTGCATTTCTTTCTGCTGAGCTTGCTTTTTATTTCCTTGAGAGTGGGTATTTTAGAGAGTAACTCATTGGTTATAAGGGACAAAACCAAACTAGACACAGTTTCAGAGGGAAAAACAACAACAACAATGTATTATAGAATGCTTAAATATCTCACAGGGCCAGAGGGAAGAAATGAAGATGGACTTTAGGAACTGGAATTAAGGTTGTTAAACCCTACAAAAAAGAAATTTCCAAATGTCAATTTATCTTCTCCTGAATTTCCCTCTGAATATCTTTCTCCCGTTCAATTGCCTCTTTCCTATACTTTAACCTACATGGTATAAATTTGAGTCTGGACATCTCTAAATACCATGATCCCAGTAACACAAAGTGGTTTAGGGTGCCTCACCTGGTATCCAATCCAAAATTCCTAAAGAAGGAATTCACTGGCCCCAGTCAATCTTGTTGGGGAGAAAGAATTTCTGTCCCCTTCAAGAGACATTCTAGAGAATCAAATTGACATGAGACAGATTAATAGAGAAAATCATATTTAATACCATTTATACAGGGAGTCCACATAGACTTGGAAATACCAAAGACAGGTAAAATGAGGGGTATATGTCATCCTGAACTAAGGAGATAGGGTAAAGGTCTGGGACTTCAAAGGAAAGGAATGCACTTCACAGGGCAATAAAAAGAGCAGATGTTTGGTAATTAGATGTTTGTCCTGCCACACAGATGGGCCACTAAGGTAAAATTTATCTGTGCTAATAATACTTACTCTTGGAAAGACCCCAAATTTAGATTCTTCTATGTAGCTAAGGGAGGGGTGAAAGCTCTCTTGGGCCAGTAGAGTCTTGATTGCCTTCAGCTCAGAATAATCTTTATGCCAAAGTAACCATCTTAAGGCAGCCTGTCATTGGATCCTGCAATCTCATTGAGTCAATATATTATGGACTAGGTGCAGGGTTATACCAGGAAATGACTGTTCCCTCTGGAAGGATTTCCCAGAAGCAGGGAACATTGTTGAGCTTAAGAGAGACTTTTTCCTTAACTAGATTTTCCATAGATCCCAATATATTGTTTTACTGGGACTGATCAAAAGCAATGGTCTAAAGGAATAATTTTTGCTCTTTCTGATTCATTTAAATTTCTTTATCTGAATTCTTCTAATTTTTTTCTTCTGTTACGTGTATAAGTTTTATTGAGGTATAATTAACACATTAGTTTCAGGTATACAATATAATTCAGTGTTCCTATGAATGATTTCCAAATATATAGTAAGAATTTTACAGTAAAAATATTTGTAGGTTTGTACTTAGAAATTACTCAACAGCATTTATACCAATCTCCAAATTTGAAAAAATGACATTACGTTTTAAAAACTAAAAATGACCCCTCAAAATTTCCACAAAACTATTGGCAGTTAACATCTGTAATATAATTCTATTTACAAGGACTTTGAATTTTCTGTAAAATTCCAATTCTGTTCTACTTCAAATGGGTTCTAAGATAACCCCAAAAACATAAAACCAGGATTTCTCCGTTTTAGTTCTCTTTTCTTTCATATATGTGCTTAGAGTGATTGAACTGATACTTGTGTCCAGTTTGAATTTTAGAAAAAATAAGAGCCAAGTTAAAGCAACCTAGAAGAAAAAAAAATAGGGGCTTTCCTGAAAAAGGAAACACATCATGGAAATAATCAACAGCTGAGCAGCTGAAGGAAGTGAGACATGCTGAGGTGGCCAAATCAATCCCTGGTGTAATCCATGGATTTTTATTTTGTCCTTGCCTTTTTCACTTATTAATTGGTTGTGACTCACCTCCCAGCTGAGGCTGTAAGGTAGCAAGGAGAAAATTTCTATTTTGTTCACAAACCAAAATTTCATTGTTCAAGTGGAGGAGGAAATACGTTTTGACCTATTGAGAAGCTTTAATTAATTCTGAAGAACAGTAATCACAGTGATGCAAACATGAAGGAAAGTATCCAAGACTTCCTCCCATGCACAGGTAATGACTTCCTATTTCACTGAAAAAATAGAAGTAATCAGAAGAGGATATATACAACTTCCCATTGTCAAATACTTACCTACATCTAGAGCTGCCATATATTTACATCCCCTCCTGGTAGGTTGGATTGTATACAACCTCTGTATTGTAAACAAACCAAACCCTTCCCTTAAATATTAGATGGTATCTTCTCCAGCCCACTCAAAGACATGCTCTAGCAACTCCCTCCTCTCTCCTGCATCGGGTTTTCCTTGTTAGCCAACCATTCTCCTCAGCATTCAAACAGATATTTAAATACCCTCCAGTTACCCACATCCTCCTGCTTCCCTTCCTTTTCTCTGGTTCTGTTTAATAATAGTTCAAAATTACATAGCATTAACTATGTGTCAGACAGTGCCAGGATACCTTTACATATTTTGACTCAGTTAACTCATTTGGTTTCCTGATATTCTTATGAGAAAAGTTCATTTTACAGATGAGAAAACCAAGGTAAAGATGCAATGAATAATTTATGCAACATCACACAGCTAGCAGGTCGTGGATGCAGAATTTAAATCTTTGTATCCTGGCTCCCCAAGTTTATTTTCCTTTCTATATTATACTATTTTTTATTTTAATTCAAATTTTTATTTAAATTCTAGTTAGTTAACATGTATGGTAAAATTGGTTTCCAGTGTAGAATTTAGTGATTCATTATTTACAATACCCAGTGCCCATCACAACAAGTGCCCTCAATATTCATCATCCATTTGACCTATCCCCCACCCACCTCCTTCCATCAACCCTCAGTGTGTACTGTATAGTTAAGAGTCTCTTATGGTTTGCTTTCCCCTCTTCCCCCCCCTTTCCATATGTTCATCTGTTTTCTTTCTTAAATTCTACATATGAGTGAAATCATATGGTATTTGTCTTTCTCTGATTTCACTTAGCATAATAGACTCTACATCTATCCACATTGTTGCAAATGTATATTACCCTACTTTTAAGCAAAATTCCTAGAAAAAAAAATTATACATACTGGGTATCTTAAATATCTCTTTCTGAGCTCTCTTAAACTGTTCCAGTCAAGCTTTGTCCTCATTACTCCATTGAAATAGTTTCTCACCAATGACTTAAATGTTGAAAAATCCAATGGTCCATACTCAGTCCTCATCTTTTGTGATCTCCTAATACTATTTAACACAAGTGGTGTTCCTTCTCCTTTGGAAACTTCATTTGGCCTCTAGGATTTCCCATTTACCTAGTCTTATTCCTTTCACTGTTCCCCTCAGCTCCCAGACCTCTGAAGGTCAAGTGCCCAAGACCTTTGGTCCTTGAATCACTTCTGTATCCTCACTGGCCACATTCAATGTCATGACTTTAAATACTACTAAATAACTATTAAGTAGTATATGTGCTCAGTTTCGTGGTTTGTATTTTCAAAGACTTTACAAAATAATGATTTGGAGAAATTATTTTCTAATTTAAAGTTAGGCTTCTTTATTTTTGTTACTTTGTGAAAATATATACCAGTGCAATATAGATTTTGAAATGTGGTCCTTCAATGGGCAATCAAACCTGCTTTGACTTATTTACACAAAATTATTAAGAAATAATCTTAGGGGCGCCTGGGTGGCGCAGTCGGTTAAGCGTCCGACTTCAGCCAGGTCACGATCTCACGGTTTGTGAGTTCGAGCCCCGCGTCAGGCTCTGGGCTGATGGCTCAGAGCCTGGAGCCTGTTTCCGATTCTGTGTCTCCCTCTCTCTCTGTCCCTCCCCCGTTCATGCTCTGTCTCTCTCTGTCCCAAAAATAAATAAACGTTGAAAAAAAAAATTAAAAAAAAAAAAAAAGAAATAATCCTATCCTTAGTCTAAACAAATCAGAAAGCTGAGATACTTTCCAAAGAGCTAGTTTGTATAATAAATATTATATATTATCCATGTATGGCAAAGGAAATACAAGTTGGTAATTGTTATGGATCATAAACCAATGTTACTAAACTCCAGGAAATGAAAAGAAAAAAAAAGGAAAGAAAACAAAAAACAAGCAAATGTAACTAAAAACTAAATCAAGATCGCAAAATGAAAGATGAATTTATGCAAATAAAAATTGTACCTCCACATTTGCATAGACTATGGATATGAAAATAAAGATACTATTTTATTTTTAAATTCTAATATAATTAGCATTCAGTGCTAACTTCAGGTGTACGGTATAGTGATTCAGTAATTCTGTACATTATTCAGTATTCATCATGGTAAGTGTATTCTTAATCCCCTCCACCTATTTCACTCACCGCCACCCACCCATCTACCTCCCCACTGGTAACCATCAGTTACTACTCTGTAGTTAACAGTCTATGGGGTGCCTGGGTTGAGCACCAGACTCTTGATGGCTCAGGTCCTGATCTCAGGGCTGCAGGAATAAGCACCGCCTCAAGCCCTGCATCAAGCACTGTGCTGGGAGTGGAGTCTGCTTAAGATTCTCTTTCCCCTTCTCTCTCTTCCCTTCCTGCTACTTGCATGCGTGCGTGCGCACACTCTCTCTCAAAAGAAAAAAAAGTCTGTTTTTTGGTTTGTCTCTTTTTTCTTTTTTTTTTCTTAAATTCTACATGAGTGTAATCATATTTTGTCTTTCTCTGACTTACTTCACTTAGCATTATATCCTCTAGATCTGTCTATGCTGTTGCAAATGACAAGATTTCATTCTTATAGCTGAGTAATATTCTTTTGTATATATATACTACATATTCTTTATCCATTCATCAATCAGTGGACACTTGGGCTGCTTTCATAATTTGACTATTATAAATAATGGTTCAATAAACATAGGGGTGCGTATATCTTTTAAAATTAATGTTTTTGGGGCGCCTGGGTGGCTCAGTCAGTTGAGCGTCCGACTTCAGCTCAGGTCACGATCTCACGGTCTGTGAGTTCGAGCCCCGCGTCGGGCTCTGGGCTGACAGTTCAGAGCCTGGAGCCTGCTTCCGATTCTGTGTCTCCCTCTCTCTCTGCCCCTCCCCCCTTCATGCTCTGTCTCTCTCTGTCTCAAAAATAAATAAACGTTAAAAAAAATTTAAAAAATAAAATTAATGTTTTTATACTCATTGGGTAAATACCCAGTTGTGGAATTACTGATTAATGTAGTAATTTCTATCTTAAATTTTTTGAGGAAACTCCATACTGTTTTCCAGAGTGGCTGTACCAGTTTGCATTCCCACCAACAGTTGCATGAGCATCCCACTTTCTTGATGTCCTTGTCAACATTTGTTGTTTCTTGTGTTTTTGATTTTAGCCATTCTAGGTGTGAATGATATCTCATTGTGGTTTTGATGGCAATTCTCTGATGATTAGTAATGTTGATCTTTTCATGTGTCTGTTGGTCATCCATATGTCATCTTTTGAGAAATGTCTGTTTATATCTTCTATTTTTAATTGGATTCTTTGTTGATTTGATGCTGAGTTATAGAAGATCTTTATATATTTTGTATGTTAACCTTTTTTCAGATATGTCACTTGCATGTATATTTTCCCAGTCAGTACACTGCCTTTAGTTTTGTTGATTGTTTCCTTCATTGTGCAGAAGCTTTTTATTTTGATGTAGTCCCAATACTTTACTTTTGTGTCTGTTTCCCTCACCTCGGTCTCCTTATTTTATCTAACTCTCTGGGTTTGTTTCTATTTATTAGGAAAGTCAGCTACATCACCTGTTTTTCAAGTAATGGCCTTATAAGGAAGAGGTCCCATAGAGCCCTGTCATGCAATGTCCCCTGTTCACCAGAACCTGGAGCTTTAGGGGTGTCTCCTATGTGTGTTGCATGGGTCTTACTTTTGTGGCTGAGCCATGTTTGCCTTCGGTTTAGTCCTCTGCAATGGTTCTCTTTGCCTGTTGTGGGTTTGGTTTCTTTGTTGTTAATAAGCCAGCCCTGGGCTGCCTTGAGCTTGAGTTGGGTCAGACTGTGGTTTTGCCAGAAATATGGTTAGACTGAACTTCAGGGAATTCTCCCTACCTTGTCCCCACAGAGGCTTTCATTGGTGAGTGGGGTCTGCAGTCAGACAAGATCTCTGTCCTCTAGTCCACGGCTGGGCTTTAGTTGAGCTGGTGTATATATCTTTTCCTCTCACTGGGGGAAGAGTCACTTTAGAGTGATGCTGCCCATGTCAGGTTTGCTTGCACAATGCCATGCTTGTGGTACTGGTTTGGATGGGCTTTTTCTGATGGCAGGCTGGAGTGGGTGGGCCATTCTGTTAGCAAGCTAGTTGTCCTGTGCTAGAAGTATCCCTATGTCTAGGTTGGGGTCAGAGGAGAGAAATGGTTCCTGCTGAATATAAAAATTTTCAATGCACCTATTTTAAAATATGAACAGAAATAACATGATTTCTGAATGTTAAACCCATATTTAAAAGTAGAGAAATATGACGTATTACAAATATATAACACTTAAAATATTTGAGGACAGTCACAAAATAAACTAATAGAATGGAAACTGAATACAGAATCTAGAAACAGATTAGTAAATAAATGGGGTAGTATGTCATTATCAATTAATGGAGAAAGGATGTACTTAGTAGGTGACATTAGGAGGCTTGGCTCAATATGTGAAGGAAAACAGAGTTGGATCCAGAACTCACACCAAAAATAAGTAAATGAATTTAAAGTGAATTAAAGGTCTAAATTTTAAAGTTAAATTTATAAAATAAAGAGGAGAATGAATACATAAATGTTTTTGTGACCTTGCAGAATAGTTGATTTCTTAGCACTGATGAAGTGCAAACATTGCATGAAAAGTATTAATGTATATGATTACATTAAAATTAATGATTTGTGTTTAGTGAAAGACTACAGAGGAAAAGTTGACAAATGGGAAACATGGAAGACATTTGCAATAATATTGCTGATAAGGGATCATAATATCTAGGAAACAGAAGGACTCCCTACAATTCAGGGGGAATAAAAAAAAACCAGGTTCTCCTTGTAGAAGCAAGAACTGTAACTTTTCAGCAAACTTTCAGTATTTAGTGAAATTGAATAAATAATAGTTGGCACCCCAACAATGCCATCCTTTGATATATGCTCTAAAGAACTACTCACACAGGTCTTCAAGTAAACATCATTAAGGATATTTATTGCAATTTACTTTATAACCTAAATGACTGTTAGCAAGAATTAAGACTATTCCTCATTAGGGAGATGAATATGTAATTGCAATATATATAATATGTATATGTCATATATATACATATATATGGTGGAAGAATGTACTCTCAGAAACAGTAGATTTGTCTATAACAAGCAGATTTTTAAAAAGGAAAACGTAAATTGGGAGTGATAAATTGGGAAATATCATAAAATAAAATACCTTGTATAGGCAGCTAATGGTAGGCTGCTTTATGCAAGAGAGTATAATAAACTCAATTCTGGACCCCTGATGTTTCAAAACACCAGCTCCTGATATTTTTAATTTCTCTTGCCCATATTTTCAAATGCCTTTCCAGGTCCTCATAACAGATCCTAAGACACCATGCAGTTATCTTCAAACCAATAACTGCTATTATTAGTTAAATTGAAAGATATAATGAGAAATTTTCCACTTTTAAAAGTTAAAAGTGGAAGGAAATGGTATAGTTTTTCGTTTTATTTTTGTTCAATAATCAAAATAGCACATTCATTAAATTTTATTAACAAGGACCATTACATAAGGAATTATTGACACAAATTCAAGAAAAAGAAACTTACTCTAAATACCTTTGTGTAACTCTTAATAGTTCCGTACTTGAAATTTATACTAAGAAACATCACTTGCATACCAAACCCAGACCAACATTACAAGAAATGAAAATAAGAGACCAATACCTTCCATGAACAAAGAAGGAAAATTCCTCAGCCAAAAGGTAGTAAATTGAATTCCCCAGTGTTTTAAAAGATAAATACAAGATCACGTGTGATTTATCTCAAGAATGTAAGACTTGTTTATTGTTCAAAAACAATCAATTTAGTCAGCAAAGCTATATGATCATTGCTTTGATGAAGGAAAAGCATTTGAGAAAATTCACTTATTCATGATCTAAAAAAATTCTCAGCAAACTAGAAATAATATAACAGGTAAATTGCATCTACCTGCCTCCCCTGCACCCCCCCCCCAGCAAAAAAAAAAAAAAAAAAAAAAAACAAAAACAGTGCCTTCAGCTAATCGCATACTTTCATACACCTGTCTTGGTAACACCAGCTCTAGTTTGTATAAAATATTGCCAGGTGACTACTCTAAATTTTAAAATATACTCTGGAATCTGATCTACCTTCATGGGCATTTCATGTTGTTTTTTTTCCAGATGAAAATTACTGCCTTATTATGGGTCACTTTATCAAAGTTGCATGGTTTTAGAGTGGTATGTTCTATATTTTTTCCATTAGACCTATTATTTTTATTGTACAATTTTGTAGAACTTGAGGTTTTTCACCAACGCAGATGCTATGCTACATTAGATACACCACTAGTTACATATCTCTGCACTGTCCAAAAGTATAGCCACTGAATACATGTGGCCCTTAAACTTTTGCAATGTGACTAGTCCAAACCCAGTTGCCCTGTAAGGGAAAAGAAAATGTATCATATTTCAAATATATAAGATGAAAAGAGAATGTAAAATATCTAAACAATTTTTGTATTGATTACACGTTGAAATGATCGTGTTTTTAAAATATCAGGCTAAATAAGACCATTAAATTTAATTTCATCTGTTTCTTTTTTTTTTTCCTAATAAGGCTACTGGAAAATATAAACTTGTAAACAGTAGATATTTATTGGACAGTATTGCTATAGACTATCACTCTAAGTAGCAATCAATTTCTTTCATTTTCAAAATTTTAAATTCTAAAAAACCTTCTTAAAACTCTGGTACAAATTTGTTTGCAAAATATGACCTGAAGTGAAGCCATTTATAGAGCTACTGGCTACAGGCTGCTGTCCCAGAATACTCTAGGGATGTGATATCATACAGCCCCATGATCACTTAAACAATACTCTAGGGACAGATACCTTTTCATAATTCAAATGTTAAGTGCTATGTACATAGCACAGTATATTATATAAAAACCACTGTCTGCAGAAGCACGCTAAAATCACTGTCTGAAGTGCTGAAGCACAAGGTATTAATATTCACTCCAAGTGGAATAATTAAAGACTATTAATACTATCTCGGGTTACATAGTAATAAAGTAGTAAATAGTGGTGTAAATATAATCATTACGCTGTGAATGTTTTCAAATAACATAGTCTTAGAAAGCATCTTTCAATGTCATCTGAGCTATTAACATGGATACCTACTCAAGCAGATTTTCTTTAATTGATGCAACTGCTCTGACCTCTTGTGTTTTGTTCAAGGTCACCAATTAACTGATTACAGTTTCACCATATCATCCAGAGAATTTTTTTTTCCCCACAGTCAGCATCTTCCTCACAATTATCCACCTGCTTCACTATATTTTAAGCTATTTCAGTAATATTCCCATTGCAGAATTTTCCCTTGAAGGAATGTACAACAGGCACATCATCGTTAATGTTCAGCATTTCTTCAATGTGAGGCTTTTTCTAGCTTAATTGCACTTCTACTGATGCATATTTGGTGAACTAATAAGGTTTAATGTAGTCTTTTCATTAGTATGAGGAAATCCTTTAAAGTCTCCAACTGCATGCTTGTTTTGAAGCCTCTGTAATATCTTCACTTTGTGCCCTCTAGATATTGGCAGATGCCTCTTTTTCTATTTCTCTGTTACCTACAGGGGCATCTTTAGCGCTTTCAAACTGTTCATGGTGTAGTTAATTACAAAACTATAAAATAAACAATGAAACATCAGTGAATTGCAGCATCGCTTATGGTTGCAAGGAAGCTGAGATACAACCCATGCTCCATGTCAGGTCAGATTCTGCTTCCAAAGAAGATTTGATGACTCAAAGCTGACCAAAAATTTGGTTTTCAGAGCTTTTTGGGTAATTATGGAAAAGAGAATGTGGACCTGAATATTATGTGTACTAAGTAATCTTTCTAAAAATGCAAATAATTCTGGATTCCAAGTTGCATCTGTCCCCAAGAGATTAAAATAATCGACTGGTTTGGTGTCCTGTTCTATAAATGTCAGTTGGGTCAAGTTGGTTGATAGGTTGTATCTGTCTCCCATAGCCTTACTGGATGTTCTGTTACCAAAAAAAGGGTATTAAGAATTTTTTTTACTGTATTTGCATATTTCTCTGTTACTAGGTGTAGATACATTTAGAATTCTAATATCTTCCTGAATGATTTTTTAAATTGAGATCTGGGGCGCCTGGGTGGCGCAGTCGGTTAAGTGTCCGACTTCAGCTCAGGTCATGATCTCGCGGTCCATGAGTTCGAGCCCCGCGTCAGGCTCTGGGCTGATGGCTCGGAGCCTGGAGCCTGTTTCCGATTCTGTGTCTCCCTCTCTCTCTGCCCCTCCCCCGTTCATGCTCTGTCTCTCTCTGTCCCAAAAATAAATAAAAAACGTTGAAAAAAAAAAAAAGCTGTTAAATCAAAGCTTTTAAAAAAAAAATAAATAAAAAATAAAAAAAAAAATAAATAAATTGAGATCTCATTTACGTTTAACAGTGTGTAAACCTAAAGTGTACAACATGTTGCTGGGAAGATGGCGGCGTAGGAGGACGCTGGGCTCACTGCATCCTGCAGATCACTTAGATTCCACCCACACCTTCCTAAATAACCCAGAAAATCACCAGAAGACTAGCAGAACGGATTCTCAGGAGCCAAGCGTAGGCAAGAGGCCCACAGAAGAGGGTAGGAAGGGTGGAGAGGCAGTGCCCGCTACACGGACTGGCGGGAGGGAGCTGGGGTGGAGGGGCGGCCTGCCGGCCAAGCAGAGCCCCCGAGTCTGGCTCGCAAAAGTGGAGGGGCCGGACGGAGTGTGTTCCACAGCAAGCGGGACTTAGCATATGGGAGGTCATAAGTTAACAGCTCTGCTCAGAAAACGGGAGGGCTGGAGGACAACGGGAGGGAGAGTTGCTGAGCCCCAGGACGACAGAACTCAGTTTGGCAGGGAACAAAGGCGCTCGCCAGCGCCATCTCGCTCGCCCATCCCCCAGCCAAAATCCCAAAGGGAACCGGTTCCTGCCAGGGAACTTGCTTGCTCTGCCCAAACACCCAATGCGGTGCTTCTGCGGACCCACCCCTCCGGCAGTGGGTCTGACTCCCTCCAACTGCCACAGGGCCCCTCCTGAAGTGGATCACCTAAGGAGAAGCAAGCTAAGCCTGCCCCTCCTGCCCCTGTGCACCTTGCCTACCCACCCCAGCTAATATGCCTGATCCCCAGCACCCAAGCCTGGCAGTGTGCGAGTAGCCCAGATGGGCCACACCACCCCACAGTGAATCCTGCCCTTAGGAGAGGGGAAGAGAAGGCACACACCAGTCTGACTGTGGCCGCAGAGGTGGGCTGGGGCAGACATCAGGTCTGACTGCGGCCCCGCCCACTGACTCCAGTTATACACCACAGCACAGGGGAAGTACCCTGCAGGTCCACAGCACCACTCCAGGGACTATCCAAAATGACCAAACGGAAGAATTCCCCTCAAAAGAATCTCCAGGAAATAACAACAGCTAATGAACTGATCAAAAAGGATTTAAATAATATAACAGAAAGTGAATTTAGAATAATAGTCATAAAATTAATTGCTGGGCTTGAAAACAGTGTAAAGGACAGCAGAGAATCTCTTGCTACAGAGATCAAGGGACTAAGGAACAGCCAGGAGGAGCTAAAAAATGCTATCAATGAGCTGCAAAATAAAATGGAGACAATTACGGCTTGGATTGAAGAGGCAGAGGAGAGAATAGGTGAACTAGAAGATAAAATTAAGGAAAAAGAAGAAGCTGAGAAAAAGAGAGATAAAAAAAATCCAGGATTATGAGGGGAAAATTAGAGAACTAAGTGATGCACTAAAGAGAAATAATCCACGCATAATTGGTATTCCAGAGGAGGAAGAGAGAGGGAAAGGTGCTGAAGGGGTACTTGAAGAAATAATAGCTGACAACTTCCCTGATCTGGGGAAGGAAAAAGGCATTGAAATCCAAGAGGCACAGAGAACTCCTTTCAGACGTAACTTGAATCAATCTTCTGCACAACATATCATAGTGAAACTGGTAAAATACAGGGATAAAGAGAAAATTCTGAAAGCAGCTAGGGATAAATGTGCTCTAACATATAAAGGGAGACAGATAAGACTAGTGACAGATCTCTACTGAAACTTGGCAGACCAGAAAGGCATGGCAGGAAATCTTCAATGTGATGAACAGAAAAAATATGCAGCCGAGAATCCTCTATCCAGCAAATCTGTCATTTAGAATAGAAGGAGAGATAAAGGTCTTCCCAAACAAACAAAAACTGAAGGAATTCATCACCACTAAACCAGCCCTACAAGAGATCCTAAGGGGCATCCTGTGAGACAAAGGACCAGAGACATTGCTACAAGCATGAAACCTACGGACATCACAATGACTCTAAACCCATATCTTTCTATAATAACACTGAATGTAAATGGACTAAATGCACCAGCCAGAAGACATAGGGTATCAGAATGGATAAAAAAACAAGACCCATCTATTTGCTGTCTACAAGAGACTCATTTTTGACCTGAGGACACTTTGAGATTGAAAGTGAGGGGATGGAGAACTATTTATCATGCTACTGGAAGTCAATAGAGAGCTGGAGTAGCCATACTTATATCAGACAAACTAGACTTTAAATTAAAGGCTGTAACAAGAGATGAAGAAGGGCATTATATAATAATTACAGGGTCTATCCATCAAAAAAACTAACAATTATAAATGTCTATGTGCCGAATACGGGAGCCCCCAAATATATAAAATAATTACACAAACATAAGCAACCTTATTGACAAGAATGTGGTAATTGCAGGGGACTTTAATACCCACTTACAACAATGGATAGATCATCTAGACACATGGTCAATAAAGTGTACAACATGTTGACTTGATACATGGATATATTGCAACATGATTACCGCTGTAGTTTTAGCTAACACATTGATCATGCCACAAAATTATTTCTTTTTATGTGGCAAGAATATTTAAGATTTAGTCTCCGCAATTTTGAAGTATGATACAACATTGTTGCCTATAATTACTATGCTGTGCTGTTTTTATCATTTTGAAATGCCTCTGTTTATTTATGGTAAGGTTTCTTGTTTAAAACCTGCTGTGTCTAGGGGAGCCTGGGTGGCTCAGTTGGTTAAACATCTGACTTTGGTTCACGTCATGATCTCATGGTCCTTGATTTCAAGGTCTGCGTTGGTTCTGTGCTGACAGCCCAAAGCTGGGACCCTGCATCAGATTCTGTGTCTCCGTCTCTCTCTGCCCCTCCCCCACTCACATACCGTCTATCTCTCAAAAATGAATAAACATTAAAAAAAATTTAAAGCCTGTATCCAATATTAACATAGCTTATACAAGCTTTATTATGTTTGGTGTTTGCTTGGTATATCTTCTGGATGGGATATCAAGAACCTGTTTGTGTCTTAATGTATAAAGCATCCCTTGTAAACAGCATAGACTTGTATCTTTTTATTTTTATTTACTTATTAATTTTTTATTTGTTAAAATTTTAATTCCAGTATAATTAACATACAGCATTCTATTACTTTCAGTTGCATAATGACTCAACAATTCTACACATTATTCAGTGCTCATCATGATAAGTATACTTTAAATCCCCTTCACCTGTTTTATCCATCCACCCATCCCCTCCTCTCTTGTAATCATCAGTTCTCTATAGTTCAGAGTTTGTTTTTGATTTGTCTCCTTTTTTCTTCATTTATCTGTTTCTTAGATTGCACATATGAATGAAATCACTTGGTATTTGTCTTTCTCTGACTGGCTTATTTCACTTAGCATAGTAGTCTTTAGATCCATCCATGTTGTTGCAAATGGCAAGATTTCATTCTTTGAAATGGATGTTACTTGTGTCCAACATGCCAGTCTCTGCCTTTTGATTAGACATTTTCTTCTGTTTACCTTCTTGCTACTTGTTTTCTACCTGTGCCCTCTGTTCTTGTTTCTTTGTTTCTCCTTTCCTGTCTTCTTATGGAATGATTTAATATTTTAGTATTCTATGCCCTGAATTATTGTTTAAAATCTTATTTTATTACTTTTAAGTAAATTTCTCTAGGGATTCCAGTGTTCTTATTTAACATAATATATTCTAGTTAAAATTAATTTTATACTACTTCATGTATAATATAATGCACTTAAAAATACATAATTCTATTTAAATCTGTCCCCATCCGTTGTGCTATTGTTATTTATTTTTCTTCCACTTATGTTATAATCCTCATAAACATTGTCATGTTTTTTCTTTAAGTAATCAATTGACTTTCGGGGAATTTAAGAAAAGAAAGATGACCTTTCATATTTAATCATTTATTTACCATTTCCAGGGCTTTTTCTGACTCCCTATAAATCTGAGTTTCTATCTGGTATAATTTCCCTTCAGCCTAAATAACTTCCTTTACTGGTAACAAAATCTCCCAATTTTGCTTATCTGGAAATATCTTTACTTCAACCTTAATTTTTTCAAGATATTTTCGTGACATACAGAATTTTACATTGGCAGGTGTTTTCCTTTTCACCAAGCATTTTAAAGGTGTCATTATTATCTTGACCTCCGCTTTTTCTGATGAGAAGTCAGTTGCCATTCTTTTATTGTTTTTCCCATATATGCAGTGTGGGTTTTTCTCCCCTAGTTTATTCTTTGGTTGAAGAAGAAGTGGTGCAATATGAGAATATGGATAGTTTCTTTTAAATATCTTCTTTACCTGTGAATTTCAGCCATTTGAATGATGGGCCTAGTTCTGATTTTCTTTGTATTTTTCCCTTCTATAGTTGGCCAAACTTCTGCTTTCATAGCTTGTTACCTATAAACAAATTTGGAAAAATTTTAACCATACCTTTCAGACTGTCTTTTCTGTCTCATTCTCTCTCCTCTCCTGGGACTCTGATTACATATTTGTTAGATTGCTTGACATGTCCTCTCAAGTCATTGAGGTTCTTTATAATTTTTCAAAATTTTCCTCTCAATGCTTCAATATAGGAAATAGATTTACATGTGTTCAAGACAGCTGATCTTTTTAATTGTGTCCAATGTGCTATAAAAATTATCCAATAAATTTACTTTATATTTTTCCATTCTATTATTTCCATTTAGTCCCTTTGTTATAATTTCCAAAGATTCTAAAATTACCCATCTTGTCACCCATTATATCCATTTTGTCTTTTAAGATCTTAAAATATTTATTGCAGTTAACTTTTGGTGCTTATGGATTTGGGGGTAACTATCAGATCCAGTGGTGCAGAGGGTATAATTGATTGATGGCCCTCCCTACTATATACTGAAAAGTCATTGCCTTATTCACACTGAAGGCACGAATCCTATGGGAAACATTGTATAATAAAAGTTAAACAGGAGGAAAACAGACCAAACCTGATTTACAGATGGATTCCTTGGCACATGGCTACAAGGCTAAAACTGACATGTTTCATCATAGCCACATTTAAGAGCTGCTGTGAAGAGACAGTGGAGAGGGAAAATCTTCCTGATGAGCAGAAATACAAGTGTGTACCTCGTCATCCACTTTGGTTGAAGAAATGACCAATATGAGAATATAGATACTTCCTGGTTAGGGGGTTTAAAGGAAAATGATTAGAATATTGGAGATGAGAAGATATAGAGTATATAGAGTCATTTGAATGGATATATGGGGTGGTCGCAAAAAGAGGAGATTTTTGTTATCATGTGTTAATATCTCCTGGAAAGCACCTATTGCTGAAGAAGCACAGATCAAGGATATAAATCAGTTGATGGTAGCCAGCCTTCATCATTAGTTCAAACCAGCATAATGGGCACACGAATGTGGAGTCATAGTAGTAGACACAGAAACTGTTTTGAACCCGATGCTATGGGTTCTCACTAAGATCTTCTAGCTGCTTCTGCCTGTGAATGTTTATATCAGCAACAGAGACCCGTATGGCACCCCACATAGGACACAATTCCTCAAGGATACCAGCTGGCCCCTGGTGGCAACTCAAATACACAAGCCCCTTGTATTTGGGAAGTACCAGCAGTTCATTGTCAACAGAATAGATTCTTTCAGACATGAATTTTCTTCTCCTGTCTGTAGAACTTCAGTCTATGCAGGGGCTTATCAATATTCACACAGCATAACACATGACCCAGGTAACACACTTCAAAGTGAATGAGATATAGAAATGGATATAGGACCATGGGATTCACTGATTATAATATTTATAGCACCACCCAGAGGCATTGATCCTTATAGTATGTTGGGGCAGTCTTCTTAAGGTACAACTATAGCACCAGCTGAATGACCGCAATATGGAGAGGCAGCTTGCTATGACACTGTGTCCCTAATAAAATAATATGTGGTTTCAGATATAGTACAACAGATGAAAGGAAGAGGAGTCTTTCTTACCAACACTCTCCGTGCTTCACTGGGGAATCTATGCTTCCTATCCTGATTATTCTGGGTTTTGTAGGATTAGAGGTTTTGTTTCCAAAGGAATTATACTCTTGGCAGAGGATGTAGCAAAGATTTTATTGAACAAGTTAGACTGCCAATAGGGCACCTTGCATTTCTTGTACCCAGGCACCACCAGGTAAGAAGTCACCATAATACTAGAGGACATTGACTTTGATTGGCAGAAGGTGGGACTGCTTTTATACAAGGACAGAAAAGAAGAAGTGTGCAACATAGGTGATTAATTTGTGTGCATTTTGGCATTTCTTTGTCCAACTGACTCTGTGAATCAATACATATAGTAACCTCAGATTGAGAAAAGTTATTTTAGATGGTTCAAACACCTTAGGATTGAAGGTTTGGATCACATGATCAGTTAAGCCAGCTAGACTTGTCAAAATGATAGCTGAGCATCAGAGGAATTTCAAATGTTAGTGTAAAAGGCAGAAGATGAATACTAGTTACAGGAATAAATCACCTGCACCGATAGAGACTGTAGTTTGTCCTGCTAACTTTCTCCTCAAAAAAAAAAAAAAAAAAAGGTATGTTAGGGGGCACCGGGGTGGATCAGTCAATTAAGCCTCTGAATTGGGCTCAGGTCATGATCTCCTGGTTCACGAGCTCAAGCCCCGCGTTGGGTTCTGAGATAACAGCTCAGAGCCTGGAGCCTGCCTTAGATTCTGTGTCTCTTTCTTTCTCTTCCCCTCCCCCATGATTCATATCATTCATATTCATATTCTCTCTCTCTCTCTCTCTCGCTCTCTCGCTCTCTCAAAAATAAATAAAATATTTAAAAAATTTTAAAAAGTGGTATGTCAGAACCACAAAGGGGCTGCTCTTCACACCTATGTGGAGAAGTAAATCTCTGTGGTGGAAGAGTGGACTGTGGCAGCCATGAGGATTTGCTACCCAGATCTCTGTGTAGAGAGTGTAATTGATTTCCTACAAGTGGCTCCACCCAAAGACCAAGTATGACCGAGATGCTCAGGGATAACTTCCGGCGCATGCAAGGCTCCTCTATAGGGCAAATATGGCCTGAAGACAGTCTTCCTTAAAACTTCACTTCAATGTAAAATACTGTCACCCAATCTTTCCTTCTCCCTGACTCAGAGTCAGACCTGCATCATACTCTGATGACTCTCCTATTTTTTCCTCATATGCCTTTCCCTGAACAAATTCCTTGCTCATCGAAGTTCTTCCTGGTGTTTGCTTCATAGAGGACCCAGACGATCATTTTATAGTGCTTGTATGCTTGTTCTAATATCTGGATTATTTGTGGATTTTGAAAAATTGATTCTTCCCTTAATTATGTGTCATAATTTCTTCTTAGTCACATAACTAGTAATTATTATTATATTTGTACATTGTTGACAGACTGTAAATACTCCGGATTCTTATATTTTGCTCTGGAGAATGTTTAATTTTATTCAATAGGCTAGGTAAGCCAATTTGGTTTTTCTCTTAGTCTTAAGCTGAATCCTTTAGTCCTGAGAAATCATTCTGGAATATCAGTGGAAAACTTGAGGTGTTTATAGGGTTTCTCTAATTTGGCAAGACTTGAACTCAATACTTTTGTCACCCTTGTGGTGGGGAGTAGCTAAATTCTCTCCTCATCTCCATCAGTCTCTCCTCGTACTGTTTTTTCAAGATTGATTGATTGTGAGAAAGCAAGCATGAGTGGGGTAGGGACAGAGAGAGATGGAGAGAGAATTCCAAACAGGCTCCACACTGACCCAGCACAGAACCTGATGCATGGCTCGAAATCAAGACCTGCGAAATCATGACCTGAGCTAAAATCAAGAGTTGGATGCTTAACTGACTTTGAGCCACCTAGGCTACCCTCATCTCCATCAGTCTTAAAGTTGTTGGTTTCTACTGGACTCCTTGGAGTCTTGTCTGCATACACAGAACAGCTCTGGAGTTAGCAAAGAATTTGAGGAGATTTATATGCAGAATTTCGGACTCCTTCCATATAGTTCTCTTTTGTTCTAGGATTTTGCCCTTCAATTTTTGTCGTTCTAGCACTCCTGAACTCATACTGTGTATAATCAGGTCAATAAAAGTATGACTTTCTACTTAAACTTGATTAGCTATTGCTGGTAAGAGTACTTAGGTGAAAATCTCCCCCATTGTGTTTCCCTTATTTCCAAGGTTAGATTCTCTCCACTTTCTGGCAGATTTTGGTTACTCTCCAGGTCTTTCAGTTTATATTATTTATAGAGTTGAATATTACTATTTGTTAGAGAGTTAGTCCAATAACAGAAATTCCACAATTACTAGCAGCCAGAACTCCCAATCAGCTTGTTAATACCTAAATCCTAGGGGAATGCTTTTTTGGGGCAATGCTGTATCTTGTAGAACAAAGTTGTTTGGTATGTAGTAGGTGCTCCATAAATATTTGTTGAATTAATATATATGACTGGATATTCATGGATCATTAAGCAATTATTTTAAACACCTAAAACATGAAAGAAAGATCAATGCAAAAACAAGAAAAGAGCCAGGGGAACAATACAGGTTGCCAAAAGATAAAGAGAGATATTGTATCTGTAAAACAAGAAAAGCTATATATGGAACCAGTAAATAACAAGATAATAAGAAATTTTGGAAATTTAAAATAGATAAGGGGTGACTGGATGGCTCAGCCAGCTGAGCATCTGAGTTTGTCTTACTATATACTTCCCTGTTATGACTGCTTTTGTTGCATCCCAAGGGTTTTGGATTATCATGTTTTCATTTTCATACATTTCCATGTATCTTTTAATTTCTTCATTGATTTTCTGGTTGACGACTTCCTTCTGTAGTAGCAGGTTTTTAACCTCCATGTATTTGTGGTCTTTCCAAATTTTTTGTTGTGGTTGACTTCATGTTTCATAGTTGTAATAAGAAGATATGCATGGCATGATCTCAATCTTTTTGTACTTGTTGAGGTCTGATTTGTGACCTAGTATGTGATCTACTCTGAAGAATGTTTCATGTGCAATTGAAAAGAAAGTGCTTTCTGCTGTCTTAAGAGAGAATGTTCTGAATATATCTGTTAAGTTCATCTGGCCCAGTGTGTCATTCAAAGCCATTGTTTCTTTGCTGATTTTCTGTTTAGATGATCTGTCCATTGATGTAAGGAGGGCATTAAAGTCCCATACCATTCTTGTATTATCAGTTCCTTTATGTTTGTTATTTTATATATTTGGATTCTTTCGTGTTGGAGGCATAAATATGACTGCTAGATCTTCTTGTTAGATTGTTCCCTTTACTATTGTATAGTGCCCTTCTTCGTCTCTTCTGTTTATTTTAAGGTCTAGTTTGTCCAATATAAGTGTTGCTACGCTGGCTTTCTTTTGGCATCCAGTTGCATCATAAATGTCTCTCCATGCCCACTTTCAATCTGAAGGTGTCTTTAGATCTGAAATGAGTTTCGGTGTGTTTAGATCAAAAATAAGTTTCTTGTAGGTAGCATACAGATAGGTCTTGAACTAAGACTTAGTTCTAAGAACTAAGAACTTCTTTTGCCCTGTTGCTTTTACGATTTTTTTTCATTATCACATATTTTACAAATCTAATTACAATATATCTTCGTGTTGGCCTGCTTTTGTTGATTTTTGATAGGAGTTCTCTGTGCCTCCTGGATCTGATGTCTGTTTCCTTCCCCAAATTAGGGAAGTTTCTATTATTTCCTTGAATACATTTTCTTCCCCCTTTTCTCTTTCTTCTCCTTGTGTTCATTGCATCAAGCCTGTTTCTAATCTCAGTTATTTTTTTGTATTTCAGACTGATTCTTTTTTTTTAACTCCTTTATCTCTGTGTTAAGTTCTGAGACTTGAAGTCTTCCATTCTTTCCTCAAGCCCAGCAAGTGTTCTTATGATGGTAGCTTTAAATTCTCCATCAGATGTATTACTTAATATCTGTTTTGCTTATATCTGACAGTGTCCTTATCTTGTTGTGTCCCTTGGAGATGAATTCCTCCATCTTGGCATTTTATCTAAGCCTCTGCCTCATTCTCTGTGTTAGAAAAGTCCACTATATTTCTTGCTCTCTGAGAATAATGACTTTATGAAGAAGATGTCATATAGCGTCCAGGGCCTGGAGCTTCAGGGAATATCTCAGATGTGTGCCGCGTTCACTCTGCTGTTGTTTTGGCTGCTCTGTCCTTCAGGACAATCAACTGCAGAGGCTGTCCTTGCTTGCAATGGGCAGTGTTTGGTACTTGGCCAGTATGTGGCAGATTTTAACTAGGTATGCTCTGGTCTGCTTATGAAATTAGACTAGCACTGAAGCCCTGCAGAACTCTGGTTGGGAGATATGGTGTCGGCAGGGGTTTCTCTGGTCTTCTGGGGAAGGGGCTCACTGCACGGGGACTGAGACAAGCTTAACTAAGAAAGGTGGTCCTCCTAGAGTGCAGGGGTGTGGGGCTTGGTGTAAGCAAATTAGGCAGCCAGTGTGGGTAGTGTGCTGCTTTCCGTAGGTGGCTCTGTTTTTATGCTGAGAGGCAAGGTAGGCAAATGGCACCAGCCAGCTTCTTTGTCCCTGGAGGAGCATCTCCATGAATTCTGCCTCTCAGAGACATGCCTCAAGAAGAGCAAGTAATCTCTCCTGGTGTGTCCCAGGGGTTCTTTAAAACACTATTTCCCACACAGTCTGTCCCTGGGTTGCTTACAAGCCTTCTCTCCAGGAGCAGGGCAGTGCCCTCAGGGCTCTATCCCAGCCAAAACTGCTGACCTTTAATACTCCAGGCTTTGAGCCCCACTAATTGTAACAACTCACAAAAATCAGCCCTTCTCGTTTTCCTGCCAAATGGCTTTGGGGAAATGGTCTCTTTATGTGTTCCCTTGTGTGCTCCTCTCTCTCTCTCTCCCTCCCTTTCCCTCTTTCTCTCTTTCCCTCCCCCTCTCTCTCCCTGTTTCTCTCCCTCTCTCCCCACTTCTCCCTCCTTCCCTCCACTTTCTCTGTGATTCTAGCTCCCTTCTTTCTGCAGCACCTATGATCTGTTTCTCCCTTGAACCACATGTTCACACTTCCTACCTTCTTTGGTATGGCTTCTTCTCTTACTTCAAATGTGGAGTCTGTTCTGTCAGTCTTCAGGTTGGTTTCTGGGGTATTTAGAATGATTTTGATAGTTCTCTAGTTGTATCTGTGGGAGAAGATGACCATAGGGTCCTCCTACTCCACTGGCAACTTCCTCTTGGAATCAAGGTTCCTGCTTTAATAATCTCAGTGAAGTTATCTTCAACCTAGAATTCTATACTTGTCAATCGAGTATGAAGAGTAAAGCATCCAGATGTGATGATTCAAAAATGTTCATTTTTTAAAAATCTCTTTATTGGGAACCTATTGGACACTGTGAATCATAAAATGAGGATATAAAATTTAGGATGGCAAGAAAAGGAATCTTTCACAGGGGCAAAGATAGTATTCAGATGATTGATGGCAATTGAACAAGACTAAAAAGTAACCAGTTTAGATTGGAACTGAAGAAAAGAAGACCATGGGAATGATGGCTCCAAGACAAGAAACTGCAATTGGAAGATGGCATATGGAAAATACCATAGTTTGATATTTCCACATTTTATGTTCTTTAGCAATATTTTAACTGCATTACTTTGATAAAAAATTTGTATTAAAAATTTTTTTTAATTAAAAGGATTGGAGGAAAGGAATAACTGCCAAGTATTTAGATATGGAAAGAACATTTAAAAAGGCAATGAAGATACAAGTCTGATAGGAGTAGTAGATTTTTATTGTGAAATAGAACATTGTGTTGGAAAAGATATCGAGGTTTCCCTTGCCAAGATGAACTTCATCCTGTAGCTTATGGGCAGCTAGTGACCATTTCTGATCAGAGCAGTTGTTGGGTGAATTTAAATTGGCAGCACTGTGAAATAAGAATAGACTGTAGGCAAATAGGTGTAAGGTCATTGAATGTAAAGCCTAGATTTGGATTTGGAAAGGAAGAGGTGGGTGTCAGAAAGTCTGAATGAATAACCATTAGACAGGGTTTCAAAGACAGGTTGACTATTCAATCTAAGGAAAGCATGAGCAAAGATTCAGAAATCTAAGTTTGAAGCAAAAATACAAATACACCTGCATATATCATATATACATACAAAAACAGCTGGTCTTGGATATAGCAGATTTTGTTTGGGTTTTCACAGTTTGAGGTGGGGTAACAGTACTATTCAAAGAAGCATTTGCTTTAACAGCTATATGCATACTAAAAACAATGAGGTGACTTAATATAACAACTTCATTGAATATTTTTTAAAAGAAAAAAAAAAGCTAATGGATTCAGTTATTTCTCTTTCTAACCTTCCCTGTCTTTATATTTACTGATGTAAAATCTTTTTTATTCTCTTATTGAAAATATGGAGACGAGTTCTACACAAATATAAAAGGTTCTTTCAAGAGAAAAGAGCATCCTAAGAAGTATTTTTATTGCTAAGAGAAACAGTCTACCTTTAAACCAAAAAGAATGAGATAAGTTTAGTCACTAAGTGAATTTGTAAACATGAGCTATTCCTAAATGCAGTAGCTAACACTCCATAACTATCACAGGTCCTTCAAATGCTACAGTCTCAGATAAACCTGGAGTTATCAGAGCACAGAAAAGATCCATTTCTTTCCTTTTTTATTTTTCTTCCAAAGTGAGATAAGAGTGTATCTGATTGTTCACAAGGAGGTCAGGAGCCAGTGAAATCTGATATGCCTTCTTTTTTTATTTAGACAGATTAGTCTACTTAAATTCCAAGAGGGTGCTCTGAACCAAAATGGTAAAGCATGGAGTCAGGTAACACTAGCTGTTTGTCCTCTTAAAGTGAAGGCACTACTGAAAAGTGAATGATGCATGACAGAAATGATAGTATTAAAAAAAAAACATACAGGAAATTGAAAATGGATTTTTCAATAATTGCCTGAGAGAATACTGAGAATAGAAATAACATGTAATGGCAAAGTCAGACTTGATGAAGGGCCAGGAAGAAAATTGTCCTGCATCCCTGGGTTACTTGAATATCTACAACGAATTTCAGAAGGAAAACAAAAACAATAGCTGTGCAGGGCCCTCAGTACTGTTAGAAGACTATATACAAACAAATAAAAGACAATTTTTGAAAGAAAAAGAAAAGACTATAAGCAAAATATAAAGGAGTACCTTCCACTGGTTGCTCAAGCTTTTCACAGAGCAGTCATTCCATAATTTTCATTGTCTGCCAAGTCCTACATCATTTTTAAGGACGTTATGATTGCTAAGATCATATTATTTTCTGTTCAAATGGCATTCCTGGTCATGTTACTATCTGTGAGCACATGGATCTTGAATAAAGGAGTCTTATGTTAGAGAATTAACGAATTTGTTTCTCCCTTTAAATTACTTAGAATTTCATTCTACCTACCCATATATCTGGAACTCCATAAAATATTGTTTTGGCATTTTTCAAATTGCAAATGAGATAATATAAAAAACAGAGAAGAATAGTAAAGTACTAACCATAAATTTCTACAAAGGAAGAAGCACACACGTATTTCTTTTATGTTGATTTTATTGTCTAAAACAGAGCTATTTAACTGATAGTAATATCCAAGACAATAAACAATGGTATTAAAAAAAATCATTTCTATAAAACATTCAAATAGAAGGTGTTAATAATCTACCAACCTATAGATAACTTGATTTGGAAAACGAGCTTATGATTTTCTGTATTAAATAATAAATATTCAATCAATTTTAAACGCTGTAAGAAAAGAGCTATTGGGCCTATTTTGAAGGAATTTTCTACAAATTATTACACGGAAGAGTGACTGGCATTTAGGAGGTGTATCAAAAAGAAACAAACCTTTTTGTTTTTTTTTAATTTTTTTTAATGTTTATTTTTGAGAGAGAATGGGGAGAACGGGGAGGGGAAGGGCAGAGAGGGAGGGAGACACAGAATCTGAAGCAGGCGCCAGGCTCTGAGCTGTCAGCACAGAACCTGTCGCGGGGCTCGGGCTCACTAACTGCGAGATCATGACCTGAGCCGAAGTCCGACGCTTAACCTACTGAGCCACCCAGGCGCCCCCAAAAAAGAAACAAATTTTTTACTCAAGGAGATCCAGTTCTTTTTCTATTGAGCTACCCTCAAAGATACTGTCTGTTACATGCTGGTATACAGAATATGAAGATCTAAACCTTAAAAGCATCATGCAATACGCAGGACAAGGAAGCAGAAAGTCCAGATTTAGCAGATCGTTCAATGTCAGGAGCATGGAAGATCAGAACCAGGAGGGCCAAAGGGAGCCATACTGGCCAAAGTTTACCAATTGTCAATACTGCAGAATCATTTGGCAATGCAAGACCTTGGCTTGTAAGTGCAAAAATAAGCCACCGAAGGAATTAAAGTAAGGAAGTGTTATAGGGTGATTTGCAAAGAAACTCACTCTTGCTGCTTTGGGAAATATGGGTTGGAAGTGTGAGTATGGAAATGGTAGAAACATTTCATTGTGGTCATCCAGATGAAATGGACAATGGTTCTTTCACTCTAGTGTCTGTATGTTTTCATTCTCCCTTTCTGGTGCTCCCTCTTTACTCTGCCTTTTGGAGGACTCTATGACTTGGTCATTACGTTTTTAATTTACACTCAGTCTTTTGATGATGTCATCAAGCCCCAACATTTTAACTATTAAATATTTTCTAATAATTCCCACATGAATACCTTCAATGCAGACCTTTCACCTAAACTTCAAGCTCATCCATCCAAGTGCCTACCTGATATTTTTGCTTGGAGGTCTAACTGATGCCTCAAATCTAAATGCAACTCCAGGGGAAAGGACAGTCTCTTCGAGGAATGTTGCTGGGAAAACTAGACAGCCATATGCAAAAGAATGAATCTGGATCACTGTCTTACACCATACACAAAAAATAGCTCAAAATGAGTTGACTCGAATGTAAGACCTAAAGCCATAAACTCCTAGAAAAAAATATAGGTGGTAAGCACCTTGACATAGGTCTTGGAGACTATTTTTTTTGGATTTGACACCAACATCAAAGACAACAAAAGCAAAACTAAACAAGTGAGACTACATCAAACTAAACAGCTTCTGTGCAGCAAAGGAAACTATCAACAAAATGAAAAGAAAACCTACTGAATGGGAGAAAATATTTGCAAACTGTATATCTGATATAGGTTCATATCCAAAATATTTAAAGAACTTGTACAACTTAATAGCAACAAAACAATCTGATTAAAAAATGCGAAGAGGCTCTGAATAGACATTTTTTAAGAAGGTGTACAAATGGCCAGCAGACACATGAAAATATGCTTGATATCACTAATCATCAGGGAAATGCAAAACAAAACCACAATGAGATGTCATCTCACACCTAGATTTAAGAAGGAGATACATGGATACATGGATAAATGTCTCAAAATGGTACATGATGTGAAGATTGGTGTCCCTTGTGAATGTTCAGCAGAGGAGGATTATAATAAGGCGGGCAGGATGGCTCATTCTGTGGATGTCAATCAGGCATTTTCCCCACCTACTCCTGCCATTGAGCAATAGTCTCATGAATAAAATGGCCATAATGGCAGGATGGAGGTTATGCATGAGCCCAGTAACCTAAACTTCCACTCACCAGGACTAGTCTGATTACAGCCACTGCTGAATACCGAATTTGCTAACAGCAGAGGCTAACACTGAATTCCTAGTATGGCGCCATTACCCATATGGATCAGCCAGCTACCCGATGTCAGGTTGATTAAAATTGATTGCTTCCATCATGGAAGGAGAAGCACTTTTTTTTTTCTTAGATTAGTAGATTTATTCTGGAAATGGTTTACTTTTCTTGACCACCAACTACTTTACCACAACTACTATCCATGAGTTACAGAATACCTTATCCACCATCAGAGTATTCAATTCAACATCATTTCTGGTCAAAGAGCCAATTCCAGTATAAATGAAATGCAGTATTAGGCTATACTAATAGGATTCACTGGTATTACCTTGTCCTGTCTTTCTGAAATAGCTAGATTGACAGAATGGTGGATGGCCTTTTGAAAACTCTGTTACACTGATAGCTAGGTGGCAAGACCTTACAGTGCCAGAACAATGTCCTCTAGGATGTGGTCAGCATATGCTTTAAATTAGCATGGCATATATGATTGTCCCTTGGCCAACATTCATGAGCTGGAGAATAAAGGAGTAGAAATGGGAGGGACTCACCTCAGTTACAACTGGTGAGCCACTGGCAACAGTTTTGCTTTCAGTCCCCACTATATCTATATATAGCTACACACCTATATGCATAAAGATTCCTAAATACTGAATATATCTTATACAGAAGCCAGTGCGCCAATAGAATTTAGAGTCTCTTGATTCTTAGGAAGTGATGGGTGATTTCTAGCAGCTATAAGTATTCTGGGTCTAGGATATTTCGTGTGTACCTCACCCCATGTATTCACAGGGATTAGTTTAGTTTGAGTCTTACATTTTCTTGAGATTCATTTCCCAGACAAAACTATGGTAGTGTATCACTACTATACCTAGAGTCTACTGTACTTCTTTCTATTAAGTACAATTTTGGTATAATGATATCGTTTGGCTGGTCAGAGTCCTGTGTCTTCCTTCAAGACTTAAAACAGACGTCGTGGCAGTTGACAAGTAACAACTTATTACACATTCAAGGTTGTAACACAAATGTGTACTCAATCTCCCCTTGGTTAATTCATTTTGTTTCTGGTTCATTCCATTCATATTCTCCTGGATGAAGGAGGAAGCATTGATTCACTCAATTTCAGTCCTCCTGGTATCCATGATATCTAGGATTGTGACCTCAGCAAGGGCAATTTTGGTTAATTCCTTGTTTGCTATGTTTCCATGTTCAGGCAATCTGCCCACAGTCCCAAGTTCCCTGCACATCTACTGTAGTAAAATGTATTAATGCCCTTTCTCTTTGATCATATGTTTGCAAAATTTAGGTTTCCAAGCACAGCTTCTCAGCTTCTCCCATTGGCCATCTGTTTCCTCATATTTGCTTGTTCAATACTCTTATCATGATATTCTCCCTGGGGATAGTTACCTCTCTACCGGTTTTCCTTTCTTCTGGCTTCAGACAACCCAACTGCTGAGATTACCTGAAAGGGCCTTATGTTTGTTGCTATCAATGGATGGCTGATATTAGGCCACTGTGAATTTCAAGATCTCATATATACTCCCCTTTTTATTTTGTGACCTTTTGCATCAATTTTCAAAACTAGTACCTGCCAGTATCTTGTTTCAGACACAAATGAATGAGACTCACTGATGATGGTAAGGAGACTGGACATAATGAACATTTACCTCACAAAACTTATTTAAATTACATCTCTAGGGGCGCCTGGGTGGCTCAGTCGGTTGGGCGTCCGACTTCGGCTCAGGTCATGATCTCGCGGTCCATGAGTTCGAGCCCTGCGTCGGGCTCTGTGCTGACAGCTCAGAGCCTGGAACCTGTTTCAGATTCTGTGTCTCCCTCTCTCTCTGACCCTCCCCTGTTCATGCTCTGTCTCTCTCTGTCTCAAAAATAAATAAACGTTAAAAAAATTAAAAAAAAATAAATTACATCTCTATATGAACAGTAAGTTCAAAGGAATCTTATTTCAGTAAAAGATTTAAAAAATGATATGGGCTAATAGGTGTTTAGTTGGTCGCAAATATTGCTTTGTTGAGCCACGTTACCCAACTCTAACTTCTTGGTTGTTGACATTTTTGTTACTTAATTATCCAGTGCCATATTGCTAGTTATCTGCAGGTTATACGGTAATTTCCAGACATCACAAATAGCTGCTAGTTTTGGAACTGTAAAATCATCATCTGTCTGTACAGCCATCTGTCTTCAGAGCCTAGGACAGGACACAGCTGACCTAGTCTTGACCAACCACAGCATGTGTACATTCAGAATTTATTTTCTGCTGTAGATATGTACATATCACCAAAATGTTAATAGAGGTCACTTTTGAAATATTAAATCACTTTTACTCCTTGAAAAAAGATATTTGTGACACATTTTCATTTAACAAATACATAGCGAGTGGCTTCTAAGTAACCAGCACTGTGTTAGAGGTAGGAGTAGAGGAGTTGAGGGGACAGTTAGATGATAGCTACTCTCAGCCTCCATGAACTTTACTTTAGCTGGAAAGAATAGAAGCAAATAGGCAAACTACAGTGATGAATGGTGATTTCAAGATCTTGGCTTCCTGCTACCAGGAGCACATCTGTAGCCACAACTTCCTGTTCCCCTTGAAAATAAAGATCTCATAAAAATACCTCATGTTTTCAAGGTATGTAAAGATAAAAAAAAAATATGTGATATAATACTGAAGGAAAATCAGGGTGGCATAATAGATTAGACATCAGGAAAACTGTGTCCCAAAACTGTTTTCTCCTTTAATCTCATTGAGCATCCCTCCTTTCTTTTTATCATTTTTAACGGATAAAATAGAATCTTAACTTTTTGAAATTTTCCTTCTGATGAAATTTTGTGGCTAGGGAAGCATGAAAAAATGAATTAGTAATGAGTTAATTCAGATATTGATGCCATTTACAAGTAACCACAAATTTAGTGACCTTAAATAGCACAAATATACCATTTTGCATTTCTGTAAATCTGAATTCCACCATGGGTCTCACAGGAATAAAATCAAAGTGTTACCGGAGTTGCATCTCTTTCTGTAAGGTCTAGAGGAGAATCTGTTACCCTGCCTCTTTCAGCCTTTAGAGGCTTTTGTGTGTTTTTATATATAAATCCCTCCTTTTCAGAACCAGCAATGAGCTATCAAATCTTTCTCATGCTAACAGCTCACAGCTAGAAATGTTCTTTTAGGGGCTTATGTGATTAGATTGGGTCCACCCAGATAATCCAGGACAGCCTCCTATCTCACGGTCCTTAACCTTAATCGTATTGACAAAAATCTCTTCGGCCATGCAAAGTAAACTGTTTATAGGTTACAAGGATTAGAGTCTGTGTGTCTTTGGAGTCATTATCCACCCCCCCCCCATAGACATTTTAAAAACAAATATCCACTTGTCAGTTGATGGACAATTAGGCTCTTCCCATAATTTGGCTATTGTTGAGAGCACTGCTATAAACTTTGGGGTACAGGTGCCCCTAGGCATCAGCACTCCTGTATCCCTTGGGTAAATTCCTAGCAGTGCTATTGCTGGGTCATAGGGTAGATCTATTTTTAATTTTTTGAGGAACCTCCACACTGTTTTCCAGAGCGGCTGCACCAGTTTGCATTGTATGGAAACCAATTTGACAATACATTTCATACTTAAAAAAAAATAAAAATAAAACAAACATTGAAATTTGGGGATAAATTAATAGATACAGAAATACAGGGATATTTTAAAATAACTCTTCCCAGAACATATAGTCCCTGTGATAGGCTAGTAATTGCTCTGCGAATATGTCCGCATCCTCATGTCAACTCCAATTTGGCCATGTACTCTATGTGTCCCTGGCAATGGATTAGTACCACATGCCCAGACATCCATTCCTAACAGTCTTCTGATATGAGAGTGTCTAAATAGAAGCAAATAAAGGTAATATTAATATTTACCAATTTTTAAGTATGAGAAGTATTAATTGTTGAGATTGTCTGTAATACTCTATCCCAGAGAGCTGCCAAATATACCGGCTCATTCTAACTTTTGACAGGAATGGTGACATAAATAAATAAATCAGTCGCTTTCTCTTAATTCTCTAAATCACAAGGTATATGGTACTTTTTTTTTTATATAAAATATTGAAAACTGAATCTGAAATTTAACTTTTACCTGGTAATGGAATTTAAGTCAAATTAGCAAATATTTATTGAAGCTCTACTACAAGGCACTTGCTTGGCAATTAAAAGCAAACAACCATATTATGTGTCACATTTAGAACCCGTAATTAAACATGTGCATATAGTACATGTTTTATTAATAATAAACTGCCTTTTCAAACTCTTGAGTCCTCTTCATTCCACAAGATGAATGTAGAAAACATGATGATAGTTGACACTAAGAAATTTGCTGGTATTTGATGCATAGCTGTCTATAATTCTGAGGACGAATGGATGCCATATGCAAGGTTAATTGAAGTAAGCAAACCACAGATGAATGACCTGGATTTTCTTTGTTTCTGAATCCTAATGACTCACAGACGGAGGTAATCTTTAGGCCCTGCTTTTTATATAGAATGTGAAGAAAGCAGAAGAGCAAATTCCTTTCATCCTCTTTTACCCACCTAGACTCACTTCTTGGTAGAGTTCCATATCTTGTATATTTTGGTCAGAAACAAAATGTCTGTGTGAAATAAAAGCTAGCTTTGCATAAGCAATATGGCCACCAAATGATCCTCCATATGCTTGCTAGTTTTGTGGTAAGTCTGCTTGTCCTAGAGAAGGTAAAATTCATGCAAGGCTACCAAGGGAGCTCATCAAGCTGTGATCACTACAACTTTCGGCATTTTAAGGTCCCTGCATTGGAAATAATCCCTCTAAAGTTTTCCCATCAATGCTTATAAGGTTGCCAATGAAGAAAAGGAAATTGGACAGTAGATGTGAAAATTGGAGGCATGATTATTCCTAATATTCTGACTGCTCTAATCTGTTGTCCCAGGAGATGAAAATAAATGCACATACTAGATCATAAAGCATTATTGTTTGTTGGCTTTAATTTTCCATGTGGCCAGTAAATCAGTTGCCTAAAATCAGAGTTTTAATTCTAAAAACAGTAGTTTGTTGATTGGGGAACTGTCCTGACAATATGTTATGAATTGCAAAAGCTAAGAAAACCTTAGCAATAAATGGGGCATGAGAAAGAATAGTTAAGTGATGTAATTAGGAAATGCACTTTAGAAACATATTAACGACTTCACCCAACTTGATATTTTGAAACTCAAACTTCTAATATTTCAGTAAAAGTGCAATTTGGAATCTAAAGATCTATTTTTTTGTAATGAATGTGTTCAGTTGTCCTTCTGATTTTAAGAGCAACTTATACTTGTTGAACTTTTTTTTTTTTTTTTAGCATTTATTTTTTTTGGAGCGAGAGCATGCATGTGCAAGTGGGGGAGGGGCAGAGAGAGACAGGAGATCCCAAGAGGGCTCTGCACTGACAGCAACGAAGCCTGATGTGGGGCTCAAACTCATGAACTGTGAGATCATGACCTGAACAGAAGTTGGACCCTCAACCAACTGAGCCACCCAGGTGCTCATACTTGTTGAACTTTTGATTAAATGGACTTAAGTTACTAACTCTGGACTCCCCATTACATATATAAATATTTTTCCTCTTGTTCTCTCTTGATATTCTAGGACAGTACGTTAGCATGAGACACAGATCATGTCACTCTACGTACTAAAATATGCCAATGATTCTGCAATGCTTAGTGTGGAGGTTTTCTATATCATTTGTATCCAAACTGAAGAGAGGTGGGATGCGTGTGGCTCAGTTCTACACTGGTGTTGGGCCTATTTGTCCCCGGAAACCTTCGTCATGTTTTTCCTGCTGTGGTGGCTTCCACATTCCACTGCACTGTCACATCACAGGAAGCATTTCCTAGACTCCAAAATCAGCTGCCTCCTAGTGACTTTTGGTCTGTTGGAAGCACTGCCTGCATCTTCTGGCAAAGGCAGTCCATTGCAAAGACTACATTTTTTTTTTTTTTTTTTTTTTAGTTTCAGGTCCAACAGAGCAGATTCATCTGGCTTCACATTCTCCTTGTAGTGCTGTCTCCTTCGTGCCAAGTAACCCCTTCTCCTGTTTTCCTCCAGGTCTTGGTCCTAGATGCGATCATGGTTTCCAGATAATTTCCAGGTGCCTCTCCATCCCCTCTTCGATTCTCAGATTTTCATCACCTGTGTTTCAAATCCCTGAACCGTATTTACTCTGTCACAAATATTTGTAGTGATTTCCCTTCCCTGGGTAGCCTTTGGCTGATAGAGGACCCTCACCTGTTTTGTAACCAGATCTGCTCCTTGTTGATACATTGTGATGCTGCATTTCTAAGAAATCCATCCTCTGGATGAAGAGAGGATTCTGAATCCACATAAAAGGTTTGAAATCCAGTCTGGTTTCAAAATCCATATTCCCCAGGAATTCAACCCTTATAGACTCTATCCCCATCCTGATTTGCCCTTCTTATTCCTAGTTTCTGCCTGAAATGTACTCCAGGAACCCTAGCCATATACTTGCCCATGATCATACTTTTGCATGATACTTTTGCATGGTCTCTTACCACATACCTTTCCTTCTCAACTCTCCAAGTTAAAATCCTACCCAAAATTCAAGGGCATGAACAAACATTATAGTTTCTCATTATTTGCAGAGTTCATATTTGCAAATTTTCCTCCTGACTATAATTTATTTATAATCCCCAAGTCAATACTCCTAGCATTCTCATGGTCATTTGCAAATGTAGGTAGAATGGGGAAATTTTTCCTATTATCTCCTAAAGGCAGTGTTCCTAGCAGAGGTAGAACAAACATGGTGTTCTGCCTTCTTATTTCATCTCTCCTACTATAAACAAAGTCCTTTTCATAGTCTACTTTGAACCAAGCTTTTCAGATTTGTGCTTTTTCTTGGTGATTTTAAAATGGCCCCCAGGTATAGTGCTGAAGCACTGTCTGGTGTTCCTAAGTGCAAGAAAGCTGGGGTGTGACTTAGAAAATGTGAGTTCTGTAAGCTTCCTTCGGGCATGAGTTATATGCTGTTGACCATGAATTCCATGTTGATGAATCAACAGTATATATTAAATAAGGTGTCTTTAAAAAGAAAAAAACACATGGGGGCACCTGGGTGGCTCAGTCAGTTAAGCCTCTGACTTCAGCTCAGGTCATGGTCTCACAGCTTGTGAGTTCAAGCCCCGCGTCGGGCTCTGTGCTGACAGCTCAGAGCCTGGAGCCTACTTTGGATTCTCTGTGTGTGTGTCTCTCTCTCTGCCACTCCCCTGCTTGCTCTCTTTCTCTCAAATGAATAAATGTTAAAAAAAATTAAAAACACACATAAAACATGATTATGTATTGATTGGTTGACAAAAATGTCATGAATAGATGCTCCTAGTAAACTGACCCTGTGTTCTCCTATAAGCCATGGTTTAATATTTGGAAATTCATTGCTTATGGTGACTTCATAGGACATAACAGGAATAATGTGGATCTACTGTACTCTCCTGTCTAGGGAGCTTCCTCCGATCTCGCTTCCTTCCAGTTTTCTCAGCTTTAATTTCCTATAACCCATTTTCTGAAATTCCTTCCCTTCCTCTAAGTCATGCTTAAATATTCAGGGTGAGCAGTAGAAATGTCTTTTAACAGAACAAATTCAAAGATGAAAGCAAGCCATGAATAAGTGAGTAGCCAAAGTCAGTAAGCCAGAAAAAGCTTAAGTACTGTGTCAAACCATGGAGGCACAATGGAAGATTGAAAAACTATTTGCAGCCAGAATTAAGGAAAGCTCAGAGCCAATAGCAAACAAGGATTCTAGAAAAAAGCCTCTAGTTGGTGGTGTTATGTATGACCAGCTTTTATGTACTCACCATAAAATGGTTTTGAGGAAGAGTGGCTGCATCGAAAGTGCCAGAAATTAGGCAGACAGCTGTCATCATTTTGTGCCTTCTATTACAGCCCTTTATCATCATGTCCTTTCTAACGACTATAAGCTTAGGATCTCAGTATGGATTCATTTGTGTTAATGTCCAATGATGTCCCACATACTCACTATAAACATTTCTCAAATAGGTACATGCAAGAATATGTGCCTTTTGTACTGTTTTATACTCCAGGAGTGTAAAAACTGCAACTTTTGCTAGTTAATAATCTGATTCTCGGGGTGAACTTTATATTGTTTAAGTGTCAGTCACAGGGCTCATAATTAGTTTTCTTCTGGCTTTTGAAAAGCTAGACAAACTCCTTCTGTACCTTAATATAAATCAAGTGGAATACCACTAGGATGAGTATTAACTAACTTGCAACAAGTTTAGTAAATATAAAACTTATTAGTCATTTTTAGTAGATAAAACTTTTTTATCAAAATTATCAGTTTAAAGATGAAATGGACTTCAAATAACTAACATATTCGTAAGGACATGGACACTTTTCTGTTGGCCAGCACCATTATTTCATATCTATCACATTTTCTCAAAAGTATTTTTGGCTTTAGAGAATATAAAATACTAGGTATAGATTGAATTTTAGCCCACAGGTGACCAATAACTAAGAAGGTTATTGCTTTGGTTTTAGTCATTGTACATGTCTCATGTAATATAATGGTAACAGCATTAATCTAAGTCTGTGCTTTGTAAATTTTTTTTCAAAAATTATAAAGAATCTTAAATGTTTGGGCTAATATATTATTATTTCTCAGACATTTCCTGGGGAAAAGGATGCCAAATTGGTTTGAAAACAATAATTCTCATAGAAGTTTGTGGAATTGACATAGTCAAATATTATATTCTCATTCATTTTTACTTTGAATAATTCAGTTAAAAGCTGTTGTGTAGTAACTCCATCTGCTTATTTTAGTTCTAATTGTGTTAGTAGAAGCTAAAAGTTGGAAATTAACCATTTCAATATTTTTATATCTAACTATCATTTTCTTGGTCTAAATAATAAGGCTTTCCACAGTAGAAAAGCTATAAGCCATGCTCAAAAAGCTCTTATCTAGCGTTCTTCTGGTTTCAAAAGTTATGATTGGATCTTTTTTTTTCAATTTCAACTTTCATGGCCCCTTTCCATGAAATTGCTGTGTTCAATAGCATAGAAAGAAATAGCTTCATCAAGGAGATCTTTTGATGTTCATTCACTGAAAAGCTACATCGTGTCTTATTGCTACTTAGATTTGCTGAGCAACTAAATGGATTGTAAGGTGATGATCTGGAGAGATTAGAAAACTTAAAAATAGTTCTTTCCCATTGTAGAATAGCAGAACATGAATTTATTTGGCATTTCTACCAAGACAAATTATGTGTAGTTTTACTTCTAGCAGCCATACATATTTTCACAATTGTAACCATATTCTCCTCCACTGGGCAGTATTGTCAAATATTTCACTGAATCATTCTTAATTCTGGGAATGAGTCAAAATGTTCAATGAAAAAGACTGTGTTCACTGCAAAGCACAGATATTATTAAATAAACTTCATCAAATCATCTGATATTAGAGATCCAAAACTTATAACAGATTCAACTATTATTGGTTCTAAATCTCTTTCACACATAGCTACATGCACACGCGCGCGCACACACACACAGGTTCATTGTTCTTAACGTCTCTTTAATGATTCCAGCAAATAATAAGATTTAGTGGAACGTGGAGATAGGCCTGCCTTTCTTCCCATTTCCCACCCAAGAACCTAGAAATAAGAGGAACGTAGCCGACTTTTGAAGAATGAACAGCAAAGTTTGAATTCCTAAGAACAGAAGACTCAAACCTTGGAACTATAACATCCATCTTTAATCCTAGATCAGTCAGTGATGTGTTTAAAGAGAAGGAACCAGAAAGAAACAGTAAGGGCGGTAAGATAAAATGTGATGGTGTAGATCAAGCACTGGCCACAGTGGCATGAGGACACAATCAACTACCTCACAAGAAGGACTTCCATGTGGTGAAACAAGAATATTTTATCAGGTTTCATCCTGGCCTTGATAAGTAGCCCACAATTCAATCCATTTACCTTTGCTTTAATTCTATGCTTATTATTAAACAAACTTCTCATCTATAAGGCGGATTGTCAGGCATATTATAGAAGAAAAAGGAGAAATGTACTATAGAAAATGGATGCAAGCAATGCAGTGACTAGAAAGCTTTAGTCCCCATTATAAATTAAGAAAGACATCAGTGGGTATTCTACACTGGCATCAGGTGAATATAATTATTACTGGCTTCTCTCCATAATAACCAAAATTATTTCTAGCCATATTGGTAAAAGTTCTGTTTCCCACCTACAAGGATGAAGACCACACATTAAACCTTGGTAAATTTAGCATTATAATGCCATTCTCTGAGGTCTACTGACTTAGATAAATCATAGCATAGCTATATGACTCTCTGCCAGACATTAATGACAAAAATAGTACTAATAGTAAGTTATACAAGTTATTTCTTAATGTATGCAATAATTATATAGTTATTTTGTTTACATTAACGTGAAAAAACTGCTCTTAGTTTTAACTCTACGATTCTTCCAATAGTAGATATTTTTAACCTACAAATAGGCAATTTCAGACGATTTAACTTAAAACTTAGCCTCATTTTATTTATTAATCTCACTCCCTGTGTTTTCTAATGACCATTTTATATCTTCTTTTTGCTCCTTAAACTTCTCCCTTCTACTCACTTGTCCTTTTCCTCAGTTTATACCAATGGGATAATTTTACACTGTGGGTGCCTGGGCCTTGTTTGTTCTATTTTCTCCCTAATTCCATTCTGGTGGCAAAGAAATGATTCCTGAACCCTGATTTCCCCAGGCTCCCTTCTCGCCTGATTGCTTGATGGGTTTGCAAGTGGGAGGCACTAGTGGAACAGTGAAAGAGCAGGAAAGAAGAAGCCAGAGCTGTTCTGCTCCCCTGTGTCCGTGTTTTTGGGTGTCTCTGGCAGCAACTGTTTCTCCTCCTGCCCCCATTGGACAGGCTTGCTCTATTTCTAGCTTCCATGGGATGACCTCAGCCTGGAATCAGTAACACCTCTTCTTCCCCATGACCTTCCAATTTAGGGTATAAAAACAGCAAAGGAAACCTCACTTAAAATGAAAACAGGAAGCCCTGAAGGGGGGTCCTTTCACACCCCGTGACTTGCTGCTGTTCACAATGTCCAGCATGAAGAAGTATACATCCCATTCCCCAATAGGAAGAAGCTTACTTCACCTACTCCAACAGAAGGAAGGAAGCTTTTCTCCTGGCCCAGTAATAGCTCGGCTAATGATAGACCACCACACTCGGCAAGAGAGAAGCCAACACCACTGGAAACTCTCATTCTCCTCCAGGGGGCTTTCGTTCTAAATGGTTCCTCTCAACTTCCCCACTTTCTCTATAAAAGAATGCTCCTCTCCTTTGTCTTTCAGACTTGCCTATGGGTCACCAGAATTTGCTTGTCCTGAATTGCAATTCCTCTCCTATTCCCACTCTCTGAGAATCCCTAGGTGGGTGCTCTGCTGCTCAGACCCACAAACTGTGAGATCATGACCTGGGCCGAAGTTAGAGGCTTAAGTGACCGAGACACCCAGGAGCCCTAATTATTTATTTCTTGAGTTTAAATTATTTAATTATGCATACAGTTCATAAATATAATCAGACTCTAGTAGAATCATTTCTCAAAAAGCCTTTCCTTGGCTCCAAATTCCTATCCAGCAACTGCCTCAATTTCTTTCTTGCTGAGCAAATTTAACCAAAAAGTTGTCTAAACTGATTTTGTCTACTTCTTCACTTTCCAGTCTGTTTCAAACTGATGTCCATCCTTATCACTCTACCCGAAACCTGTTGTCAAGTTGGATCAACCTTTATATGAGGAAAAGTGAACACTTCTGTTGTCCTCATTTCAATTGCCTACACAGTAGCTTTTAACAAATAGCCGGTCTCTTTTTCCTGAAAGCTTTGATCTCTCACACACTTGAAGATTCCACACTCTTCTGAGTCTCTTATTTGTTTGCTTTGCTCTTTTCATTATCTTTGTTTCATTTGCTAGCTCTAGCTCCTCAAGTTAACCTCAAAGTTCAGGATTTCTTAAAGGCTTACAACAGGTTCCCTAAATGTCTCTCACCTCATTTTCTTGCGGGGTGATTTAATCTCTTTTTAAGGTTTTAAGAATCATCTCTATAGTGATGTCTCTGAAAATTTTAACTCAGTCAAGTCCACTTTTCTGAGACTCTTCTCCAAGTCCTAATTGAAGTCTCTACTTCTATAACTCATGGGCATCTTATATTTAACCTGTAACAATTTAAATTCAAATTTTCCCAGTCTTACCCTGTCTTACTTATTTCATGAAATAAGATCAATATAAACCTCGTAGTCCTACCCAGAATTTTAAGAGACATATTTGAGAACCTTCTAATTTCAAGCCATTAGCCATAAAAGTGAAATGTATATAATGTGCTAGGCATCATAATAGATTCATGATAAACATTAATTATTTAATTCTCATAATCTACAAATGAGGAATACACTATTATTTACTCCCTTTTTTATGGATGAAGAAATTGCAGCAGAGTAAGCATCAGTGATGTACTGAAAGATTTGTAGCTCATAAGTGATACAGCCAGGATTTCAGGACAGACTGTTCAGTTTTAGAGCTACCGTTTATAAATATCACTGTATATCTCAAATTATGATAAAACCATAGTTAGCATATTCATAGCACTTCTTATGGACCAAGCATAGTTGTAAGTGCGTTAGGTATATTAAATCATTTATGAGGAGCATACTCTTACTATGTCTATTTTTTTATGTTTCATTTTTTTTAGGTTTTATTTTATTTTATTAAATATAAGTTATTGTTAAATTGGTTTTCATACAACACCCAGTGCTCATCCTAACAGGTGCCCCCTGAATGTCCATCACCCACTTTCCCCTCTCCTCCACCCCCATTAACCCTCAGTTTGTTCTCAGTATTTAAGAGTCTTTCATGGTTTGCATCCCTCCCTCTCTGTAACTTTTTCCCCCTTCCCCTCCCCCATGGTCTTCTGTTACGTTTCTCAGGATCCACATATGAGTGAAAACATATGGTATCTGTCTTCCTCTGCCTGACTTATGTCACTTAGCATAATACCCTCCAGTTCCATCCATGTTACTACAAATGGCCAGATTTCATTCTTTCTCATTGCCAAGTAGTATTCCATTGTATATATAAGCCACATCTTCTTTATCCATTCGTCAGTTGATGGACATTTAGGCTTTTTCCATAATTTGTCTATTGTTGAAAGTGCTGCTATAAAGATTGGGGTACATGTGCACCTATGCATCAGGATTCCTGTATCACTTGGGTAAACTCCTAGCAGTGCTATCACTGGGTCATAGGGTAGATCTGTTTTTATTTTTTTTAAATATGAAATTTATTGTCAAATTAGTTTCCATACAACACCCAGTGCTCATCCCAAAAGGTGCCCTCCTCAATACTCATCAACCACCCTCCCCTCCCTCCCACCCCCCATCAACCCTCAGTTCTCAGTTTTTAAGAGTCTCTTATGCTTTGGCTCTCTTCCACTCTAACCCCCTTTTTTTTCCTTCCCCTCCCCCATGGGTTTCTGTTAAGTTTCTCAGGATCCACATAAGAGTGAAACCATATGGTATCTGTCTTTCTCTGTATGACTTGTTTCACTTAGCGTAACACTCTCCAGTTCCATCCATGTTGCTACAAAGGGCCATATTTCATTCTTTCTCATTGCCACATAGTACTCCATTGTGTATATAAACCACAATTTCTTTATCCATTCATCAGTGATGGACATTTAGGCTTTTCCACAATTTGGTTATTGTTGAGAGTGCTGCTATAAACATTGGGGTACAAGTGCCCCTATGCATCAGCACTCCTGTATCCCTTGGGTAAATTCCTAGCAGTGCTATTGCTGGGTCATAGGGTAGGTCTATTTGTAATTTTCTGAGGAACCTCCACACTGGTTTCCAGAGTGGCTGCACCAATTTGCATTCCCACCAACAGTGCAAGAGGGTTCCCATTTCTCCACATCCTCGCCAGCATCTATAGTCTCCTGATTTGTTCATTTTGGCCACTCTGACTGGCGTGAGGTGATATCTGAGTGTGGTTTTGATTTGTTTTTCCCTGATGAGGAGCGACGTTGAGCATCTTTTCATGTGCCTGTTGGCCATCCGGATGTCTTCTTTAGAGAAGTGTCTATTCATGTTTTCTGCCCATTTCTTCACTGGGTTATTTGTTTTTTGGGTGTGGAGTTTGGTGAGCTCTTTATAGATTTTGGATACTAGCCCTTTGTCCGATATGTCATTTGCAAATATCTTTTCCCATTCCGTTGATTGCCTTTTGTTGGTTGTTTCCTTTGCTGGCAGAAGCTTTTTATATTCATGAGGTCCCAGTAATTCATTTTTGCTTTTAATTCCCTTGCCTTTGGGGATGTGTGAAGTAAGAAATTGCTGTGGCTGAGGTCAGAGAGGTCTTTTCCTGCTTTCTCCTCTAGGGTTTTGATGGTTTCCTGTCTCACATTCAGGTCCTTTATCCATTGTGAGTTTATTTTTGTGAATGGTGTGAGAAAGTGGTCTAGTTTCAACCTTCTGCATGTTGCTGTCCAGTTCTCCCAGCACCATTTGTTAAAGAGACAGTCTTTTTTCCATTGGATATTCTTTCCTGCTTTGTCAAAGATTAGTTGGCCATACTTTTGTGGGTCTAATTCTGGGGTTTACTATGCCTATTTTGTAGATCAGGAAAAACGCCTAGAGGTTAAAAATTTTCCCAAAGCCAGTAAAGTATAGAAAAAGAATTTAGAAGTGGCTAATCTGGCTCCAGAATCTGTTCTCTTAATTACTATGATATACTTCCTCTTAGTCATCCTGTGTCTTTTACCTGCAAAATACATTTTTGTGTTTCTTCATGGCTAAGGAACAAAACCATGCTAAGATTCTTAGGAAGGAAGCCAAAACGAAGGACTTGTTAGGGAACTGGGATGACAAGCAGAATATTCTAAATTGGACAGGCTCAGGTTACAGAGTTCAGGGAAACGTTTAGGACTGTGTTAAGGTGTTTGGATCCAGCCATTTGACAAACATAGGCCTTCTCTTAGGAAAACCCATCACTAATTCTTCCAGCAAGCAAGCTAAACATTACAGTTAAGCAGGAAACAAGCAGAATGTCTCTTTTAACCACAAGGAGAATGTGCTATGGATATGGCAGACAAAAACACCCATAATTTTAGACTTACTAGAACCAAAGAAGCTAAAGGAGGCATCTATATTGTTAAATTAATTTGCAAGTGATCTGAGACTAACACTGAGGTCTTCTGATTCATACTCAAATGATCTTAATATGCCTTGTGGACTTTCCTGTGGTTCCTTATTGGGATTTCTATAGTAAGCCAAGAAATAGACAGTAGGTTCGAGAGCAACAAAAATACACGAGAAAGCAATTCCAGGTGTCAAGAAACAAAGAAATTAGTATCTGGTGAGCATCCTACCAGGGAGGAAATTTTAAGGGTGAATGTCAGTACCCATAGATTTGTGAGATACTCTTTCAAAATAAGTTCATATAATTTGAGAGAAAGGAAGAAAGAAGTAGTGACAGAATTAACTTAAAAAATTGTATCTTTATGCCCTATTTAGCTAAAATATTTTAAACCAGGATACTGATAAGAGCTACCAAAGATATTTCTACAATTATAAAAATACATAATACGTGGGACCAGCTCATTTACATATGGTTTAAATATGTTTCATGAGAGAGATGAACAACAGAAGACTTTAAATAGAAGGATCAGTCATAGTAGTACCTAATTACAACTTCGAGATTTAGACAGAAAAACTTAAGTATCTTTGTACATAGACCACAGTTTGTAACCCGTTAAAGTTTAGCACAAGGTACATATGTTCTCAAAGTTTAATTTTTACATTGCCACATATTGTGAATGTTATAAGAGTAAAGTTCTTGGCACCAGAATTACATGCAGCTGCTTTGTGCAAAGATGAATGGTTTTGGAGCTATCATGAATGTGCAGAGCATGATTTAACGAATGTTTTATTATCACTATCATCGTCATATTTCATTAAAAAAATGAAGGGAGTGCTGTTGCAGGACAAGAATCATCTATCCATAACTATTGGGTCAAGACAGGGAAAGACAAATACTGTATGGTTTCCCTTATATGTGGAATCTAAAAAAGAAGGCTGATTTCATAGCAACAGAGAATTGAATAGTGATTGCCAGGGGCTGGGGGGAGGGGAAAATAAGGAGATGTAGGTCAGAGGGTACAAACGTTCAGTTATAAGATGAATAAGTTCTGAGGATCCAGTGTGTAGCACAGCATGATGACGATAGTTAATGATACAGTATTATGTACTTGAAACTTAAAGTAAATCTTAAGTGTTCTCACCATACATACAAAGAGGTAACTATGTGAGATGGCGAATGTGCTAATTATCTTGATCTTGGTAGTCACGCCACAGTGTACATGTATATCAAATCATCATGTACATTTTAAATACATACGATTCATATTTGCCAATTATTTCTCAAAGCAGAGAAAAATAAGATGGTCTTAAAAAATTATTGGGTCAGATGTTTTCCAAAAATCATAGCTTTGACAAATGTAATTTGAAGCATATTTAAAATATTGAAAATGTTTACATAACCCACCCAAAGGTGTTTGGGTTGTACCCTGTAATCAATCGCTGATACTTACACTAAGGGGAAAAAGGCAGACTATAAATAGTCTATTGTCAAATCAAGTCTAATTTTGTCACAAAATAAGTTCGGGCCAAGTCAGGTTTTGCCTTTCCGGAATATATTTAAGGTAAGTCTTGGTTTTCTGAGGTTTTGGATTTCAAAATCGTGCATAAGGCTTTGTGGACTTATCCGAGTATCATGGTGATTAAGAGCGACATCTAGTGGCAAATACATTGATCTGCATGAAAATATTTTTTGATTATAAGTCCGGTAAATCTTAAATTCAATCAAGCGTACAATCAAATATTATGGGTCTAGGCATATGAAAATAGATAAAAAATTTTACTCACATGGAAGAATTCTTAGTCTACTATTGTATGGAGTAAAGTACACATCATGTCAATACAACATGATCAGTGTAAGGAAGCAGATCACAGAAGACAGGCCTTAGGCATAGTGGTCAAAGAAGCCTTTCTGGAAGAGTAGACAACTGAGTAAGGTCTTAAGAAAAGGGATAAGTCTGTTTCTACGAAGAAAATGCACAGAGGAAATCAAAATAAAGAAGTGGAAGTTGGTATAGGTACCGATACAAAATGAAGTTAAATAGGCCAAGAGGAATGATTCATTATTCATTTATAGTAACATCTTGAATACTAAATGGTAAACATGTTTGTTTATTTCTATTTTTGCGTATTTAGCCTAATTTCATTGCTCTTTATTATCCACCCTTCATAATAAAATAAAATTAAAACCACGTATTATGTTCTATAAGACAACCTCAAAGGTTTTGGAAATAGCTATTATTTAGAAATAATACAAATAATGTAAAGTAATATTTTAAATACTTATTTTCCACAAATAATAAACACACTTTAAAATAGAGTCAATAGTCCAAGCATGAGGGTTAAATGGCACTCACTAAAAGTAGCCAGATTATTGTGTCATGACAAATTACCATTAAGCTAATTCCACTGTACTATATATACCTATTTCATAACTTATAAGTACACCTCTTTTTCCATTTCCTACCACTCTTACTGAAACTCATTTTACCCTCATTTTGAGATGTTATAATATTTAGACATTCTGGCCTGGATTTCCCAAATTACAGTTTTATTTTCCATTTTCAGTGTAATAGGAATATTTATTTTTCTACTTGATTGAAAGGATCATTGCTCATGGAACTTTGGTTTTCTTAGATACCTGTGTGGATCAAACCATAATGACCCCGAGTCATTACAACTCAATGGACCCTTAAGACAGAAAAGTAATTACTCACCAACCTGTATGCAGACATTCACACACCCGCCCAACCCACACGCACACTCACAAAAGCAACCGTAGTGTGATCAACCAACATTCACACTTACTAGATGCATCACAATTTGATGTATTATAATCTCTTTTTCCTTTTTGACTTTTTCCTTTTATTCGTACTTGGTTACTTAATGCGAGTCACAATTCTCTCTGTTGATTTCATGATCCACTCAAAGATCTTGACTGGGAAACTAGTGCTTCAGAAGAAATGTTAACTTGCTTGAAAAGATTATATATACACATGAAATAATTGAGTAATAGGACAAAACTATGTATGATATGTATAAAATTATGGTTTGGGGTTCACAAGAGAGAGGTCAGAAAAGGTTTTCATTGGAGAAAATAAATCTTGACATTAGCCTTGAAGGAGGGCTGAGAACTGGATGCAAAGAGAGCAGGGTAACATTGAAGGAAGGACCAACCTCTTCTGAGTGAAGACTCAGTTGGGTTGAATTGGTATGCACAGGGGGCCAAAAGCAGATCAGTCTAGATAAGTGTCAAGAAATCTAGCAGGACTGGGTATCAGGAATCATGACAACTATTCTTTTTTATTGTTTTTCTAGTGATTGGGATTTTGAAAAATACATTAATTTATCTTTGCATCCACCTTGTGGGGTAGGTGTTCTTGGCCTCAGTTTACATACAGGAGTATTAAGACATGTAGAAGTTAAGTTACTTGAATTCAGATCTAGTAAGTGATAGACTGCTGTTTAAGGTCATTCTCTGATCCTAAAGTCTGTAATCCTAATGACTGAAATACAGGTATATTAATTAGGAAAAGTGAGCTGCTCTGTAGAATATCTCAAATTCTGACATGAGTAGTTTATAGTTTTATTTTATGGTCAATTGGGGATTAATAGCATTTAATTGCAGAATGATGTGTGAATATTTTTAAAATATGCATTCATCAAAACAATGAACTAGGGTATGAGCCTAATTTTAATAAGGCAGTATTAGATATTCTGTAATCATGGACAGGCAAAGCATTATCAAGAAAAACACCAAACCAGAACTGGCTACAGGAAGAAAGGAACAGTATTAGAGTTTTTTAAGTCTTACAAAGGGCTAAAAACAGATGCCAGGGGCTGAGATTTGAAGACTTAAGTTTCTGGTTTCTACTTTTTTAAGTATAATATGTCCATACTATTAGAGCCAAAACAAGAAAAAGAAGATTCAGATTTTCAGTTTTTGCATGAAATTATAAATGGCAGAAAATTTAAAAGACAAAGGGTTACTTATTAATATTAAACAGATAATATTATTTAGCGTACAGATTTTTAATAAATACTTGAATGAATAAACAAGTGGATATTCACATTTTTAGTGTTAATTTTTAAGAATTTAAGTGATAGAGAAAAGTCACATATGTGTATGTACTCCCACAAAATTCCAATGTAAATAATTGAGTTCCATCTCTGGCCTACCTACAATTTGTATGTGTATGTTTCACAAAATGTGCAATCATTGGAAAGAAACATAAACCTTAAAACAAATTTTCAAAGAGGAAGACAGATTTTGCTTGACTTAATTCTTGATTAGGGAGAATGAAGATACTCCAAAAGAGAAGAAAAAATTGCATTTCACTCTACTTATTAACAGACCATCAGAATCTTTTTTTTTTCCATTTATTTTTGGGAGACGGCAGTCAGGGGAAACACAGTGAGAGGGGGACAGGCGATCTGAGGCTGGCTTGCATTGACAGGCTGACAACAGTGAGCCCAATGTGGAACTCAATCTCATGAACCTAATGGCGAGATCATGACCTGAGCCACAAGTCAGATGTTCAACCAACTGAGCCACTCAGGTGCCCCCAGACCATCAAAGTCTTAGTGAGATGAACCCTTCCTTGAGGAAAGCATTCTTCTGAAATATGAGCATTTTTATCTCTTGGCATGAGAATTTTGTAGATTCCTAGAATTTTAACTAAAAGACTGCTTTTATTATTAGTTTTCATTGCTTTCAGTAATAATGAATCCAAGATGACACTGAGATTTGGAATTTGAGTAAACTTCCACTATGGATTCTTGGCAAACTTTTTTTTCTGGTAATATCAGGACATCAAATTTTAAATGACCAACAATTTCAATTTCAATTTTTCAATTTGAAAATTCAGGTCTAGATCTCAAATACGTTTTGCACCTATTTCTGCCATAGTCAAGTTAAACAGTGACTCTATGAATTGAAACGTTACATCCATTTTATTAGCACGGTTCTGTCATTTTCTACCTGTTGAAATTCTAATTAAGCTTCAAGAGCTGCCTTAATGACATTCATGAAGCTCTTGCATACCATATCTAGACTTTTACAACAGTTTACTCTGCTTCCCCTCAACCCATCCTCCCCCAAAACACTATAATATAATAGTCTGATATCTAGACAGTAAAAGTTTGGGAATGAGATTGGAAGAATATCCAGTTAAAAGGCAAAAGAAGGGAGGAGCGGCCAGAGGAGTGGGATCTAAAAGGAAACCAAGGATTGCTAAATAACCCAGGGAGGAAGACATTTCTTACAGCATGTGATACAAAGAATGTCATGCACTTTGAATGAACAAAGAATGTTTAGTAGACAAGTAGGAATGAAAGGCAGTTCAATGACAGTTACCTATTCACAGGTTTTTCTTTTCATGAGACTATGAGGCTTTATAGAAAGCCCACCCATTGTTTACTTTTGTATCCCTAGTGTATGGCATAGTACAAATGTTTTTCATTTCTTTGGATTTATGTTAACTTCAGATCATCTATTATTTTGCGCACTCACTCATTTCACCCCATTAATGACTCTCACACCCAAGAAGCTTCGATAATGCTGCTGTGCATGGTAGAGCAAGGCCAGCCCAGAGGCTGTAGCAATTCTATCACAGCTCTCTGATTCCTTTTTTCCATCACTAAGTCCCTCATATAAGATACAATAAAACAACAAAGAATTTTTTTACTACATCTGCCACTACTCAGTAACTTTTATTCATGATTTATTTAATTTGCATCCAAGTTAGCATATAGTGCGATAATTTCAGTAGAATCCAGAGATTCATCCCCTGTGTATAACACCCAGTGCTCATCCCAACAAGACTCTTCCTTAATGCCCCTTGCCCATTGAGTCCATCCCCCCACCCACAACCCCTCCGGGAACCCTCAGTTTGTTTTCTATATGTAAGTGTCTCTCATGTTTTGTCCCCTTCCCTCTTTTTATATTATTTTTGCTTCCCTTCCCTTATGTTCTTCTGTTTTGTTTCTTAAATTCCACATGAGTGAAGTCGTATGATATTTATCTTTCTCTGACTAATTTTGTTTAGCATGTACTCATTGGTTTTTATTAAAAATTATTTCATTAGTGGAATCGTCAAAACTGCAAATTTACCCAATATGTTAAAGCCTTATCAAATTTTCTTTTTTTTTGATCCTTTGTTTTTATTTTTTTTTTCAATATATGAAGTTTACTGTCAAATTGGTTTCCATACAACACCCAGTGCTCATCCCAAAAGGTGCCCTCCTCAATACCCATTACCCACCCTCCCCTCCCTCCCACTCCCCATCAACCCTCAGTTCTCAGTTTTTAAGAGTCTCTTATGCTTTGGCTCTCTTCTACTCTAACCCCCCTTTTTTTTTCCTTCCCCTCCCCCATGGGTTTCTGTTAAGTTTCTCAGGATCCACATAAGAGTGAAACCATATGGTATCTGTCTTTCTCTGTATGACTTATTTCACTTAGCGTAACACTCTCCAGTTCCATCCATGTTGCTACAAAGGACCATATTTCATTCTTTCTCATTGCCACGTAGTACTCCATTGTGTATATATGGTTTCCTGTCTCATATTCAGGTCCTTTATCCATTTTGAGTTTACTTTTGTGAGTGATGTAATAAAGTGGTCTAGTTTCATCCTTCTGCATGTTGCTGTCCAGTTCTCCCAGCACCATTTGTTAAAGAGGCTGTCTTTTTTCCATTGGATGTTCTTTCCTGCTTTGTCAAAGATTAGTTGGCCATACGTTTGTGGGTCTAGTTATGGGGTTTCTATTCTATTCCATTGGTCTATGTGTCTGTTTTTGTGCCAATACCATGCTGTCTTGATGATTACAGATTTGTAGTAGAGGCTAAAGTCTGGGATTGTGATGCCTCCTGCTTTGGTCTTCTTCTTCAAAATTATTTTGGCTATTCGGGGTCTTTTGTGGTTCCATATGAATTTTAGGATTGCTTGTTCTAGCTTTGAGAAGAATGCTGGTGCAATTTTGATTGGGATTGCATTGATAGCTTTGGGTAGTATTGACATTTTGACAATATTTATTCTTCCAATCCATGAGCACAGAATGTCTTTCCATTTCTTTATATCTTCTTCAATTTCCTTCATAAGCTTTCTATAGTTTTCAGTATACAGATCTTTTACATCTTTGGTTAGATTTATTCCGAGGTATTTTATGCTTCTTGGTGCAACAGTGAATGGGATCAGTTTCTTTATTTGTCTTTCTGTTGCTTCATTATTAGTGTATAAGAATGCAACTGATTTCTGTACATTGATTTTGTATCCTGCAACTTTGTTAAATTCATGTATCAGTTCTAGCAGACTTCTGGTGGAGTCTATCAGATTTTCCATGTATGATATCATGTCATTTGCAAAAAGAGAAAGCTTAACTTCATCTTTGCCAATTTTGATGCCTTTGATTTCCTTTTGTTGTCTGATTGCTGATGCTAGAACTTCCAGCACTATGTTAAACAACAGCGGTGAGAGTGGGCATCCCTGTCGTGTTCCTGATCTCAAGGAAAAAGCTCTGTTTTTCCCCATTGAGGATGATGTTAGCTGTGGGCTTTTCATAAATGTCTTTTGTGATCTTTAAGTATGTTCCTTCTATCCCGACTTTCTCGAGGGTTTTCATTAAGAAAGTTGCTGAATTTTGTCAAAGGCCTTTTTTGCATCGATTGACAGGATCATATGGTTCTTCTCTTTTCTTTTATTAATGTGATGTATCACGTTGATTGATTTGCGAATGTTGAACCAGCCCTGCAGCCCAGGAATGAATCCCACTTGATCATGGTGAATAATTCTTTGTATATGCTGTTGAATTCGATTTGCTAGTATCTTATTGAGAATTTTTGCATCCATATTCATCAGGGATATTGGCCTATAGTTCTCTTTTTTTACTGGGTCTCTGTCTGGTTTAGGAATCAAAGTAATACTGGCTTCATAGAATGAGTCTGGAAGTTTTCCTTCCCTTTCTATTTGTTGGAATAGCTTGAGAAGGATAGGTATTATCTCTGATTTAAACGTCTGGTAGAACTCCCCTGGGAAGCCATCTGGTCCTGGACTCTTATTGGTTGGGAGATTTTTGATGACTGATTCAATTTCTTCGCTGGTTATGGGTCTGTTCAAGCTTTCTGTTTCCTCCTGATTGAGTTTTGGAAGCGTGTGGGTATTTAGGAATTTGTCCATTTCTTCCAGGTTGTCCAGTTTGTTGGCATATAGATTTTCATAGTATTCCCTGATAATTGTTTGTATCTCTGAGGGATTGGTTGTAATCATTCCATTTTCATTCATGATTTTATCTATTTGGGTCATCTCCCTTTTCTTTTTGAGAAGCCTGGCTAGAGGTTTGTCAATTTTGTTTATTTTTTCAAAAAACCAACTCTTGGTTTCATTGATCTGCTCTACAGTTTTTTTAGATTCTATATTGTTTATTTCTGCTCTGATCTTTATTATTTCTCTTCTTCTGCTGGGTTTAGGCTGCCTTTGCTGTTCTGCTTCTATTTCCTTTAGGTGTGCTGTTAGGTTTTGTATTTGGGATTTTTCTTGTTTCTTGAGATAGGCCTGGATTGCAATGTATTTTCCAGTCAGGACTGCCTTCACTGCATCCCAAAGCGTTTGGATTGTTGTATTTTCATTTTCATTTGTTTCCATATATTTTTTAATTTCTTCTCTAATTGCCTGGTTGACCCATTCATTCTGTAGTAGGGTGTTCTTTAACCTCCATGCTTTTGGAGGTTTTCCAGACTTTTTCCTGTGGTTGATTTCAAGCTTCATAGCATTGTGGTCTGAAAGTATGCATGGTATGATTCCAATTCTTGTATACTTATGAAGGGCTGTTTTGTGACCCAGTATGTGATCTATCTTGGAGAATGTTCCATGTGCACTCGAGAAGAAAGTATATTCTGTTGCTTTGGGATGCAGAGTTCTAAATATATCTGTCAAGTCCATCTGATCCAATGTATCATTCAGGGCCCTTGTTTCTTTATTGACCGTGTGTCGAGATGATCTATCCATTTCTGTAAGTGGAGTGTTAAAGTCCCCTGCAATTACCACATTCTTATCAATAAGGTTGCTTATGTTTATGAGTAATTGTTTTATATATTTGGGGGCTCCTGTATTCGGCGCATAGACATTTATAATTGTTAGCTCTTCCTGATGGATAGACCCTGTGATTATTATATAATGCCCTTGTTCATCTCTTGTTACAGCCTGTAATTTAAAGTCTAGTTTGTCTGATATAAGTATGGCTCCTCCAGCTTTCTTTTGACTTCCAGTGACATGATAAATAGCTCTCCATCCCCTCACTCTCAATCTGAAGGTGTCCTCAGGTCTAAAATGAGTCTCTTGTAGACAGCAAATAGATGGGTCTTGGTTTTTTATCCATTCTGATACCCTATGTCTTTTGGTTGGCGCATTTAGTCCATTTGCATTCAGTGTTATTATAGAAAGATACGGGTTTAGAGTCATTGTGATGTCTGTATGTTTTATGCTTGTAGTGATGTCTCTGGTACTTTGTCTCACAGGATGCCCCTTAGGATCTCTTGTAGGGCTGGTTTAGTGGTGACAAATTCCTTCAGTTTTTGTTTGTTTGGGAAGACCTTTATCTCTCCTTCTATTCTAAATGACAGACTTGCTGGATAAAGGATTCTCGGCTGCATATTTTTTTCCGTTCATCACATTGAAGATCTCCTGCCATGCCTTTCTGGCCTGCCAAGTTTCAGTAGAGAGATCAGTCACGAGTCTTATAGGTCTCCCTTTATATGTTAGGACACGTTTATCTCTAGCTGCTTTTGGAATTTTCTCTTTATCCTTGTATTTTGTCAGTTTCACTATGATATGTCGAGCAGAAGATCGATTCGAGTCACGTCTGAAGGGAGTTCTCTGTGCCTCTTGGATTTCAATGCCTTTTTCCTTCCCCAGATCCGGGAAGTTCTCAGCTATTATTTCTTCAAGTACACCTTCAGCACCTTTCCCTCTCTCTTCCTCCTCTGGGATACCAATTATGAGTATATTATTTCTTTTTAGTGTATCACTTAGTTCTCTAATTTTCCCCTCATACTCCTGGATTTTTTTATCTCTTTTTCTCAGCTTCTTCTTTTTCCTTAATTTTATCTTCTAGTTCACCTATTCTCTCCTCTGCCTCTTCAATCCGAGCCGTAGTTGTCTCCATTTTATTTTGGAACTCATTGATAGCATTTTTTAGCTCCTCCTGGCTGTTCCTTAGTCCCTTGATCTCTGTAGCAATAGATTCTCTGCTGTCCTTTATACTGTTTACAAGCCCAGTGATTAATTTTATGACAATTATTCTAAATTCACTTTCTGTTATATTGTTTAAATCATTTTTGATCAGTTCGTTAGCTGTTGTTATTTCCTGGATGTTTTTCTGAGGGGAATTCTTCCGTTTCATCATTTTGGATAGTCCCTGGAGTGGTGCCGGACTGCGGGACACTTCCCCTGTGCTGTCTTGAATAACTTGCGATGGTGGGCGGGGCCGCAGTCAGATCTGATGTCTGCCCCCAGCCCACCACTGGGGCCAGTGTCTGACTGGTGTGTGCCTTCTCTTCCCCTCTCCTAGGGGCGGGATTCACTGTGGGGTAGTGTGGCCCATCTGGGCTACTTGCACACTGCCAGGCTTGTGGTGCTGGGGATCTGGCATATTAGCTTGGGTGGATCAGCAAGGTGCACAGGGGCGGGAGGGGCAGGCTCAGCTCACTTTTCCTTGGAAATCCGCTTCGGCAGGGGCCCTTTGGCACCGGGAGGCACTCAGACCTGCCAGAGGGATGGATCCGCAGAAGCACAGCGTTGGGTGTTTGCACTGTGCAAGCAAGTTCCCTGGCAGGAACTGGTTCCCTTTGGGATTTTGGCTGGGGGATGAGCAAGGGAGATGGCGCTGGCAAGCGCCTTTGTTCCCCTCCAAGCTGAGCTCTGTCGTCCGGGGCTCAACAACTCTCCCTCCCATTGTCCTCCAGCCCTCCCGTTCTCTGAGCAGTGCTGTTAGCTTATAACCTTCCAGATGTCAAGTCCCGCTTGCTGTCGGAACACACTCCCTCCGGCCCCTCTGCTTTTGCCAGCCAGACTCGGGGGCTCTGCTTGGCGGGCGGGCCGCCCCTCTGCCCCGGCTCCCTCCCGCCAGTCCGTGGAGCGCACACAGCCTCGACGCCCTTCCTACCCTCTTCCGTGGGCCTCTCGTCTGCACTTGGCTCCGGAGACTCTGTTCTGCGAGTCTTCTGGAGGTTTTCTGGGTTATTTAGGCAGGTGTAGGTGGAATCTAAGTGATCAGCAGGACGCGCGGTGACTCCAGCATCCTCCTACGCCGCCATCTTCCCAGGATCCTCTCAACTTTTCTTAATTTCCACCTTGCAGTGACGGGATGTGATGCTATTCAACTCATCTATAACTGAGATAATCCTTCATAATAATTTTAATTGAAAAACACATGTTGGCTATCAGCATAATGAAGACAGTAGTGAAATATTTTACAAAATACTTATTATGGATTTGAAGAAATAAAGCATGGTTATCCAAAGCCATGAGTTAAATAGAAGGGAAAAAAAGGAAACAAAAAAAGAAAAATTAGGCGACACTAGGAGTGAAATAATTTCAACTGTTTTTTAACTTTTATTTATTTTTGAGATGGAGAGCATGAGCACAGGAGGGGTATAGAGAGAGGGAGGCACAGAATCCGAAGCAGGCTCTAGGCTCTGAGCTGTCAGCACAAAGCCTGACGTGGGTCTCGAACTAACAAGCCCTGAGATAATGACCTGAGCTAAAGTCAGACGTTCAACTGTTGGAGCCAGCCAGGTGCCCCAGGAGAGAAATAATTTTAGATGAAAGAGTCTTGCATGTTCCACGGGTATATAATTTGTATAAAGTATGAGGCAGGCTCCATAGGAAAATCCATAGAATCTCAAATGTTTTACAATTTAGAGAAGTTCTTAAAACATTTTTCCTCTGGGTGCCAAGATTTTCTTAAACTTTCCTCACAAGTGAGCTTCTTTGAAAATGCTGATTAATAAGGCAGAGATGCGATTTTATTAGTCTTTCGATTTCTCCAGTTTGTTTCTCATTTGATGAAAAGAGGAATATGATTCACTCCCTAATCAGCTTCTCTTACATTGATTAATGTGCAGCATCATGCCGTTCCCTTGACTCTTGGGTCGTGGTTGTCCTGATGCTTGTGATTTCTCTGATTTTTCCTTTAGGCAAAGCTTCTATGTAGCAATAGCTTGCCACTTATCTTTTTATATTCTCTGCCAAGTGTAAATCACACAGCTTACATCCACCTTTTTCATTTTCTTTGCCTTCGCACCTTTTCATCCACCCTTTCATCGTACTTTATATTGATTTTATAGCGTCTTTTATCTTTGTTTTCTTTACAGCTTTTATTTTTGTTTTTATACATGCAAGCATACAATGAGGCTCACTTTCCATCAATCTTGTGACAGTCCATTCAATAATTCAACAAATCCTCTGAGGACTTCTTGAGTATGGCTTATATGTATCACCAGATCTCATATTTTCTGCACGTGCCTTTTCTGTCATTTCCTTTTAGTTCCTATGAATTTGCTTCCCATTGATTTGTCACTTTTTAATATTTTAAAGAAATAGTCATTGTTTTACTGGTATTAAAGTCTGCGTGTATTCAATTAATCTTTCCTAAGTCCTTGTCCTTTTCTGCCATGTTCTTATTAAGTGATAAAACACAAAAATTATATATTCATGTAAAAATCATGAACTTCCTTCAGTGAAAGATGTATTAGATATGTTTGTCTTATCATAAAAAATCTCTATAATTACACAATCTAAGTAAATTGAATAACTAATATATAGGTGGACACATAATCCAAAATCATTATATATTAAAAATCTAGAAATTCGGAAAAAGTAAACATTTACCCATACCGTTAGCTCTCTTAAAAAGTACATAAGGAAATGAAATCTCTTGCTTTTGCCCCTTCACTGCCATCTTTGAAGTTAACAACTGGTAAGAGTTGTACATCCTTCCCCATTTGCTCCTCCACTTACACAGATACAGCGATATGCATATCAATGTGCGTATCTATTTTTACAAATCTTTATGTGCATAAAAATGTATATACGTTTTTATTTCATGTCAGCGTGCAATCTGCTTTTTTTTTTTTTTTACTTAAATTAGTTTATTACATCTGATACATTTCCTTTAAAAGATGTATGACATTGATACTTCACATTATTTCAAGTTTTGGCTAATACAAATAATACTGCAATGAAATCCAGATATATAAGTACATTAGTATATATTTTGTGTATGTAGATATATACCTATATATAAAGCATGTATATACACTGATATATACATACATTCATACCTATTATTTTTATAGAAAATTATAAGAATTGTTGGACCGTGGGATATGTATATTTTTATATTTCTATTTTTATATCCAATATTTGCTGATTTTATAAACAAATGATTGTAGTTTTGCTTTTCTTACATTGTTTCCCAACTCATTTCTTACTCTCTAAACTCTTAATGTACACAAAGAATTCCCACCAGCTTTGTCCCCGTATTGATTTGTGCTAACGCCCCTCTTTTTACAAGAATTTTAATATCATGCCATGCTTTATTGACTCTTGTGGCAATTGCCTTGGCACAGTCCCTGCATATTAAAATTTAATCCTTGTCTTTTCTCACTTTCTATTACTGTCAGTGTGATATTGTCAGTGAAGGCCATATGTAACTTCAGTCTCTGTATTCTCCCCCTTTCATATTTATCCTTCATTTTTACTCTCGCATATTTGTTCAAGAATGATTCTCATTCAGCTAAGAATTACACAAACAGGCTTGTTTTTTTAATTTCCTTCATCTGTCTGCACACATCCCCAGCAGCTTGTGTTCATGTTTGATCAGCCATTTAGTGAAGAAGGCATTTGGAAAATGAGGATTATAATTAAACGTTTCACTTTACCTGACATAACCATGATTACACTGGGCCTTTGTCCAAATCACCTTCATGATCTTGGCTTTTGGCAGTAATAGGAAGGTGATGTCTGTGGAACAGAAATGAAACTATAGCTTTTCCTTAGTGCCCTTGAAAGTTCAGCCCTGTAAACCACCCAAATGGAGCTTAATGTCCTGTTAAAGAAAACAACAACAACAACAACAAAAAACAACCGTGTGTGAAGCTGGCTAAGATTCAGGTCAATATATACTATTTTTTTTGTTCACTGCACATATGTATGTCATTTCCCAGAAATTTCCCACCACGTTGGATTTTATATCTTATCAACAAACCAAAAATGTTTCTCACAGGTTCATCTTGAAGAATTTTAGTTCTAATGCTTGGGCAGCATGTATTTACTTTCCAAGTCTACATTTTGTACTCTCTGGGTTATTATGTTTTTCTCTTATTAACACGTGCACCATGTTGCTCAAAGTTGATAGGTGGAAGTACTTAGGGAAGGATGCAAATAGGTTCCTATCTTTTTGGTTTTTTTTTTAATCATGTGGTTGTTACCTTACCACTTGCACACCTGCCATTTAAAGTGCATGACTCTCACTTTAATCAAGAACATAAAATGTTTGAACTCCAGATGCTCATAAAGAGATTAACTGTCTTATTGGATAATGGTAGGGACCATCCATTCAAGACCAAATTAGGAGCCAAGTTTATTTTTGAGAAAGGTGAAACAAAATGCATGTCAAGCAACTATCCCTTAGATTTTTCCAAGTTTTATGTTTATATAACGGCAAAGCTGCATATAAGACTGCTGATTTGTGTTAACCGAGAAATGATGTCTATAAATGGCAATTTAAATATTATAAAATAAAGAGGCAGTCATGTAAGAATATATTTCTGCATCATTCACCAATCTTATTTTTATCTGATCCAAGGCATATTGCTTTACCTTGCGAAGACACAAATTTCTAGGGGTCAAATTATAATCTTAGATGACATTTTTTTGAGTTTTCTAATGTTCACTTTTGATAATTCTATAAGGGAATATATGAAAGAACTTCCATTCAGACTTAAAAATCAGGAGGGATATTGCCTCTTTTAAAGAATGGGGTGCTTTTTTAAATCAGAAGATGTGTAGAAAATCATTCTTGTGCTTTCTCTCCCCCTTGACTGCTAGGAAACTGAAATTTTATGTTCAGTTGCCATGGTTTTCTTATTCTAGGTTCCTGGCATGATATCAACCAACTCTATAATTGGCGTAATTTTTATTTTTTGAAATGAATTTTGGCTACAATGTATATATTTTACTCTAAGCCACCTCAAATCTTTTGGGACTTAGATACATTATAAATATGTATAATGCATTTTCACTTTGACCACCCAGGTATATTGCTTGATTTTTAAATTTTTTCCTTGCATATTTCTTAAACTTTTAAATGACAGTCATTTTGCTTGATTATAAAAGTTCTATATCTTTAATGTAAAATTTGGGGGTGCTTCAAAAAATACACAGAAGAAAATTAAAATTATTCACCGTCTTTTTGTAAATTGGTTGTAAGAAACCTAAGCCTACTGAAACAGCCTAATGCCAGAAGGGGCACTGATTGAACAGATGCGGTTACTTTTATGAAACCCACAGCCAGCAAAGACAGAAGATGCTTAAAAGAGAACAATCGAGAGCTATAGAGCTATCATTTCTCCTTTTCTGTTGCCAGTTTTATTTCCTTTCTCTGTAAATTTGTTCTTGCTGCTTTAATGCTGAAGTAAATATACGTAGTAGAAAATGACTGGCCCACTTAGTTTTATCATGAATTCCAGTTTCAAATTCCCAAGGACTGACGATTTGATTGGCTTAGCTTGTACTGGGTGCATACAGACAGAAACATCCAAAAGCCCACCTCTTCAATAGCAGCTGTGAGTAATGAATAGTTCAAAGAAGAGGCTTTGGGAGGTTCATCTTACTCTGCAAAAGAGGAGTACAACCTCTATCTCTTTATTACATAAATCACTGTTTATGTATATTTTTTTGTAAATGTATTTTTATATTTTTCTAGGGTGATGAATATAAATTATATGTGAGGTCTGGATTCTATAATTTCCACTTAATGATAGCATAAACATTTTCTTATTAAAAACTTTTCAAAAACACATTTTAGGCCACAAAGTTTTCTATTACTACATAACAAATCACTGCAAACATGGCAGCTTAAAGCAACAAGAGTTTACTAGCTGATAGTTCTGTAGGTCAGATGTGCAGGTAGACTCAACTGGATTCTTTTAGGGTGTCCGGAGGCTGAAAGCAAGGCATTGGCTGGGTTGGGCTCTTATCTGGAGGCTTAGGGGAGAATGCTTCCAAGTTCATTTGGGATGTTGGTAGAATTGAGTTCCATGCAGCTGTGGGGCTGTTGTTCCCGTTTACTTCCTGGCTCTCAGCCAGGGGACCTCTTTCAGAGACTTAAGACCACCCTCACTTTTTCTTAATGTCCTGCTCAGCTGTCAAAGCCAGGAAGTTGAGCCCCGTGTTCTTGAGATCTTTCTGACTCTCTCTTCTACTGTAGTAGAAAGCTCTACTTTTCAAAGAGCTCATGTGATTAGATTAGGTTCACCTGAATAATTGCCCTATTTTAAAGTCAAGGGGGCCCCATAACACAGCATAATCATGGGAATGATATTTCATTATAATTAGTTTCCAGGGGCCAGGTATGAAATCTTGAGGGCTCACCACAAAGAGCATATAGATAGGTTTGTTTAAACAAAAAATCTAGTCAGCTGATTCAAAACCATTTATTGACTATTTCCTTGGTTCCTGATGATTTATAATTACATATTTATAAACTCAACTTATATAAATATTAACAGAGCAGGTTCTGTTTCAGGCTAACTATTCCATTGTAGTAGTCTCATGCTTGTTGAGGACATATTTCCTTAGTAAATATATCATCATCATATAATACCTAGATAGGCAAATTTTCCTCAAATTTTATTTACCAAATTCATTTTGGCAGATTTATTTTTCAAATTATTTTACCTATATATGCTTAGGTACCATGCTGGAAGGTTTTATGTATATTTTTATATTTTACAAAATAATCCTGACATTTGGTTGGCATTGTATTAAATTATTATATGGGGTCAAACTTGAAATTCAATCTAGGAACATAGTCAAAGTTCATACTTCTCTTTCAGTGTAATTATAGAAAGCCTCCTAATTTTGTGCATGTTCTCAAAAACATATGCAAAGTCTTATATCTGTAAGTGGGCACTATACCCATAAGTTAAAAGAGAATTCTGAAAACCCCGAAAGAGAATCTCCAAACCTAAAATCTTATTATACAAAATTTTACATGAAACCCTGTTTGGGGTTAAAAAAATACCAAATTTCCTTGGGATTAATAAATAATCACAGGATTATTTTAAGGATGGGAAATTTTGAAAATACTACATTTATTAAGGAAAAAAAATTCAAGAATTTTCAAAACAATGCTTATAGCTTAATTATAAACTCATAGTTTTAACTCTGAGATCATATTCTATAATGAAGCTGTAAAAATTAACACAGATTTGGCATATTGTCCAATGCAACAGTACAATATAAAAGAGAAATAGATACAATGATGTATCAGAATCAATAAAACAAAAAATCACTTCTGATCTCTGGGTAAAATCTATGCTTTTCAATTAACAGTTTTCTGATGACTGATGAGTCATTTGAAATATTTAATGAATGAAGCTCTGTCCTTACCTCAGTGATTGCATCCAAATAAATCATAAATCAATTTATTCACATGTTTTTGAGCACTTTTAGTCCAGGCTCTATTCTAGGCACTTTCAATACAGCAACAAAGATTTAGAGATAAAAGCATTAAAAGTAATTGAATAAAACATTGTTAGATCTTCTTACACTTTAGGAGACAAAAAAAAACCCAAAAACTTTCTATGGCTTACATGAATTCAAAAGCCGGGAGGAAAAGGAGAAAACAACAATAACAACAACAACAAAAAAACCCAGTACATTTAACTATGCATACATTTTAAATTTCTGTTGGAAAAAAAGTTTAGGCATATCAGGAATATAATTATAAGACATGAAAAAACAGAATGACAAAAGTGTTTCCAGCATTTATTGCAAAGGAAGAATTTCCTAAATACAAAAGCAAAAACAACAAAATCTTTAACTGAATATGAAAAGACTAACTTTATTTTTTTTTCAATATATGAAATTTATTGTCAAAATGGTTTCCATACAACACCCAGTGCTCATCCCAACAGGTGCCCTCCTCAATACCCATCACCCACCCTCCCCTCCCTCCCACCCCCCATCAACCCTCAGTTTGGTCTCAGTTTTTAAGAGTCTCTTATGCTTTGGCTCTCTCCCACTCTAACCTCTTTTTTTTTTCCTTCCCCTCCCCCATGGGTTTCTGTTAAGTTTCTCAGGATCCACATAAGAGTGAAAACATATGGTATCTGTCTTTCTCTGTATGGTTTATTTCACTTAGCATCACACTCTCCAGTTCCATCCACGTTGCTACAAAGGGCCATATTTCGTTCTTTCTCATTGCCCTGTAGTACTCCATTGTGTATATAAACCACAATTTCTTTATCCATTCATCAGTTGATGGACATTTAGGCTCTTTCCATAATTTAGCTATTGTTGAGAGTGCTGCTATAAACATTGGGGTACAAGTGCCCCTATGCATCAGTACTCCTGTATCCCTTGGGTCAATTCCTAGCAGTGCTATTGCTGGTGAAAAGACTAACTTTAAATAAAAATGCACAACACCACATTAAGGAAACTCAGGTTCATTCATGTTTAAATTAATGCAAATTTTTAAACCCACATGCTGCTTTTGCCCGTTTATATTGGCAAAGATTAAAAACTCTTATTGTATTAGTTTTCTGTTGCTGCTGTAACAGATTGTCACAAAGTAAGTGGATTAAAACAACACACATTTATGATGTTACTGTTATGGAAGTTAGAAGTCTGAAATGAGTTTCAGGAGTCTAAGGTCTTAGCAGAATTGTGTTCCTTTTAGAGCCTCTAAGGAAGAATTTGTTTCCTAGTTGCTAGAGGCTGCCATATTGATCCGTGGTCCTCAGCCAGCATGTATATCAGTCCAACCTCTTCTCCCTTCATCCCATCCCCTTCTCTGCCTCTTTTACTTATAAGAGGCCCCTTGTGATTACATTGGACCCATCTCAGTATTCCAAAATAATCCTTCCTGTCAAGATCCTTACCTTAATCACACCTACGAAGTCTCTTTTGCAATGTAAGGTAATGTATACACAGGTTCTGAGGATTAGAATGTGGGCATCTTTGGAGAGCCATTATTCTGACTGTCACACTAATGCCCAGAATTGTGAGAAAAAGTTTCAATGGATCCTTTTCATAGCCTTCAAATTAAAATCTTACATATTCTTTGATCCAATAGTAAATCCTACATCCTCCTGGTTGTGAATCATACATCTATACTCTAGGAAGTATTCAAAACGTAAGTACAAGGAAGTTTAGGACAGCACTGTTTGCACAAGCAAAAAGTTGTAAGAATTAAATATTTACTTACCAGAATTAATTTGATACATTTTGATGTTAGAAATAAGCTCATTGACTCAATTAAAGGGGGGAAGCAGAGACTCAGAGCACAGTGAAGCAAGGCTTTAATCAATGTGTTTTTGTTTTTGTTTTTTTAATGTTTATTTTTTGATAGAGTGTGGGCAGAGTGGGGCAGGTACAGAGGGAGACAGAGAATCTGAAGCAGGCTCCATCTGTGCTGACAGCTCAGAGCCAGATGAGGGGCTCAAACTCACTAACTGTGAGATCATGACCTCAGCCAAAGTCCAATGCTTAACCCACTGAGCCACCCAGGTGCCCCTCCAGGTTCTTGAAAGAGCTCCCAGGCACACTGGGAGCAGTTACAGCACGCGATTTCTCTCTTAATGTGCAAGTCCCTCCCCTGGTTCCTCATTGGCTGAGTACTACAGAGGTTACAGCCTTACCTGGATGTCACCTATGACCATGTTAGGCAAAAAGTAGTCTGGAGTAAATGTACATTCCCTGAGATGATACACAGACTTTCAGTCCCGCCTTCCTTCTTTTCTTTGGTGCCTGCTCATTACAAAGCCCCTGAAAATACACTGCAGAACTGAAAGGGAAAGAAGAATGAGGAAGTAAGTATATAAGTGTTTGGGACTCCACTGTGGGCTGGGAGGTGTTCATCTATATTTCCAATAGGTTGTAAACCTATTGTTAATTAGCACAGCTTTTATTGGGTATTTCTGAAAATGAATCATCTCCCTTCTCATGATGATATATCCATATAATGGTTTTTTGCATTTGTATACAAATATTCAGGTATATCTATATGTCTTAATATAGAAAAATGCTTACACTAAGAATTAATTGCAAAGGACAAGTTAAAGAATTCTACGATCTCAATAGTGTGAAAGGATCTTGTTTATTTTATATATTTTTCTTAAGGTGCTAATTTTTTTTGCCATGAGCATGAATTCTATTACAAAAACCGATTATAATGCAGGGTTATGAGTCTCTCACATTTATTCACATCTAAACAGAGGCACTGACAACTTTTTGTGCCAGACTATCAAGGATGTTTATATAGTGAACAGCCTTGAAGACAGTCTCCCTCTAGAGCACAGGGCAGATTTTTTTTTTTTTTTTTTTTTTTTTACCTAGAGTATAATAAAGATAATGTCTCCCTCTGGTGAGTAGATTGGGCCAATGTGCTTGCAGTTTTCTTAGAAAAGATTGAGCTTTCCTAACCCTGGATTCTCTAGTTGTGACACAAACTCACTGCATGTTCAGCATCTATCTGTGCTCACCTGCACCTCACCCGCATGAGACTTCTTTGGTAGTTTAAAGGGGGGTAGTTTAAGGGGGGGGGGGAAGCATTAGTTGGAACATAAAGCTCTTATACCTTGTTGTCTCTCAAGCAAAAAAACGTCTTGTGTCTCCAACCCAAGAGAATTTTGCCTTCTGCCAGGGTCCATTAAAGTGTCTCTTTAAAAAGGGTAAATTACTAGCTTCCAAATACGATAAAATCTCTCCATGTTTCTTGACCTATGAATTACACAAAAATGTATTTAAAATAAGATACATAAGATAAAATATTGTGTATAATTTTAATTACAATTAAAATTACACAAAAATTTATCAATTAAACAAAATATAATATTTTGACATACACTATTCTGGATGATCACATTTTCCATTAGAAGAAAGAAAGAGAGGGGCACATGGGTGGCTTCAGTTAGTTGAGTGTCAGCCTCTTGATTTTGGCTCCTGTCATGATTCCAGGGTTGTGGAATCCAGCCCTGCGATGGGCTCCTCGCTGAACATGGAACCTGCTTAAGATTCTTCCTCTCTCCCTCTGCCCCTCCCTCCCTCCCTCTCTCTCTTTCTCCCTCTCCCTCCCTCACTCTCTCTGAAATGAAAAAACTAAAAGAAGAAAAGCATTTATCATCCAAGTTATTGTTAATATTCCAAAATAAGTTCAGCACATTTTTTGTTTAGTTAGAAATTGACATTCCTCTCTCTTAGTGTTATACTGAGGAAGTCATTCTGTTGTAGTAGGATGCAACATTTATCAGTACAGAATTTGAAGATAATAAAATAAGCATCAAGATTTCACCTATTTCTCCAAGAAAAAGCAATGCATGGTATTTGGAGGTGCTAGCAGCAGATTCTTAAACACTAAGCCTTGGGTACCTGTCTATTCTTTAGAAACGATTGCCAGGACTATCAAATAAAAAGCAAGCTTTTTGGTATTAGCATAATTTTGGTGAATGGATTGCATTCTATGTGTACTGAAAATGCTTTCTGCTTTTATGAATAGTAGTTATACACAGGGGTTGAGAGAATTAAAATTAAGTGATCTCATTTACAATCAGCTTAATTCCTCATCCACTCTACAAACCCTCGAGAGTCTACTTAGAATTCTTTCCACTTGGCTCAGAATGTAAGGTTTATGCCAATCTGAGGGAAAAGGCACAATTTTCTTATTTTCCACAAGCAAAAGAGACTGTCGGAATAACTGCTGTGAATCCATTTACAAACCTGTGAGATTGTTGAGATGAAATTATTGAGTTGGTGCTTTTGCATGTGCGGATGCTCTGGGTCACCTAGAGGTCTTTTCTTTTTCAATGAATTAATTAATTTTTGAGAGTGTGAGCAGGCAAGAGGAGCAGAGGGAGAGAGAGAATCTTAAGCAGGCTCCGCACTCAGCACCACAAGCCTGGGATCACAACCTGAGCTTGAAATCAAGAGTTGGATGCTTAACCAACTGAGTCACCCAGGGGCCCCTAGAGTTCTTCTATCTGATTAAGTGAATCCCCTTTCTCTTTTTTCTCAATGTCTACTTTTTTGGAGTCAGATCTTCTCACTCTTTGGTCCCAAAACCTGCGTTTGAAGCCAAAGTCTTACCAGGTCTTAAATAACCTATGTGATCTTACTTGACCTGGTCGCTCTGCTCTCTCTTTGCTTCCACTTCCCTAAAAAGTAGAGCCTGAGACAAGGGCTTACAAGCAACAAGTTTATTTCAGAAAGTAATTCTGGAGAACCAGTGTAGAAACTAGAGACAACAAAGTGAGGAGGAGAAATGACCAAGGATGAGCTACTGAGCTGGTTAACTCTGTAGACAGCTGTAGCTCAATCCTCAGGACCCATCTGAGGTCATGGTCCTCTGTAACTAGACATGATGGGGGAAGCAGTCATCCCCCATTGCTCATGAGCTGCTCTAAGGCATGGTATCCAGGCACTTTCAGGTTTTCTCAGGAGCGAGGAGATCAGAGCAGAACCCATGGGCATCTTCACAGTGCTATTCAAACAGCCCTGGGGACGCAGTGACGGCAGATCCTGCCTGCCTGCCTGCCTGCCTGCCTGCTGAGGCAGCAATGGCTGGAGTGAAGGAGAGGTGAGAAAGAAAGGATGTTAGTTGGCACCTCAACAGATACACACATGATGCCTCTCTGAGCTCCTCTTTTACTACTTCCCTTCTCTTTGATGTCCCTTGACCAGACCAGGAACCCTCTGCTGTAAGGCATTTGCTTCAGCTGTTCTTTCTGTGTGAAATGCTAGTTCCCTAGCATCTCCAAGTCTTTGTTCAGACTGTATCTTCTTAAGGATTCAGATATTGATCCCTGTCTTTAATATCATACTGCCCCCCCCTCCCCACAACCCATACTCTCAACCCACACACATTCAATCCCCCACAAACTCAGTCCTCAAATGCTTCTCTATTCTGTTCTTTCCTTAGCAATTATCACCTTCAAACCAACGTTATCACTTATTATTTATGTTTATTACTTATAACCTTACTCCTATCCCCAACCTATAGAATGGAAGCTCTAGTGTCTTAATTTGATTTATTCACTGATAAATGTATTTCAAACAGTCTTTGGACCCATCTCAGTTCTTTCCTTTAAAAAAATTTTTTATGTGTATGATGTCATGCTTTACATTATTTTATTTTGTGAATCCCTTGACTGATTTTTGTAGATATAATTGATTTTACTGCTTCTGTGCTTTAAACTCCATACTGGTTTTATAAGTGATTTCATAATATGTTTTGAATCAAATAAAAAGTGGCACCAATTACATAGGTTCAAAAAATGGAAATCAAGGGACCAAAGGGCTTACCTTCTTTGCAATGACTATTAGATGTCAATGCTCTTAGAGGAGAGTAACTGAAGTATTCAAGGTTAGAAAATGCTAATGTTTGAATTTAAAGCAATTTTCACTTTTATGAACCTTCTAAAGGCATTCGGTGCAAATCTCTTGTACTTTAAATAGTTTTCTCCTTATTATAAACCTTAGGTCAATATGTCCACTTGATGAATATTTAAATGTAAAAAAGATTACCACATAGGCCATTAATAACTATCAGGAGTAGGGCAACAGTATTTTAAATTTATATTGGAAAGATCTATCACCTGTTTATTTATCTTTTCAAATGCCTTTTGAACTTATGCCACCTTTGACACATGGTTATTGCATATTTTTTATGATTTTACCATTTTAAATGTTACACTTTAGTTAATATAATTCCCTTTTTTCTTCAGCTCATTTGAATTAAGTTTTTTTAACTTTCAATTTAAAATCATACAACACATAGAAGGCTAATCATTTCTCCTAATTTTGGATTTGTACATACCAGCTGGGATCTGATATGCAAGTTGTTGAATGAACCAAAATATATACCAGATAACCATCTTATACAGAATAAATAGACCCCAAATTGAATTTTTCATATGTGAAGAGTAATTCACATGAATACAATTTCACTTTTAATTTGTATAAGTACACATAATGGTGGGTATATATAAGACATCAATGGCAAAATGAGTATTTGAAGGAATATTCCTATATCATATTATTATTAAAACTGGCCAAAGTATTTTCAAGATTTTACAGTAGAGGAAAATGCACATCTCAAAAAGGATGAAATATAGCATGTGACTTGTCAGAGATATGCATCATAGGAATGATATAAGAAAAGCTTCTTGAGAGCTCAATGTGGGAGAGAGAATTTTTGTTGGGATGATCGGGAAGGTATTTCTGGAGGAAACGTTAGCTAAGATGAGCTTTGATATATTGGGATTTGACAATCTGAACTTGTCTATAAATGTGACATATAGATAGAGAAAATAGCAAGAACAAAGCAAAGAATGCATGGGCATGTTCGGGAGATAGCAAGTACAGAGAGGAAAAACAAAGAATTGCAGGGACTGAATTGTTTTCCCTCAAAATTAACACATTGAAGCTTTAACCACCAATATGACTAGATTTGGTGATAGGGCATTTAAGGAGGTATTTAAATGGGGTCATATGGTGGGGCTTAATCTGAGAGGACTGATATTGTGATAAGAAAAGGAAGAGACACAAAGTTCTCTCTCTCCACATGCACAGAGGAAAAGATATGTGAGCACACAGTGAGAAGACCATCACCCACAACTCAGGAAGAGAGGTCTCACTAGAAACTAACCCCAATGGCATGATATGGACTTCTAACCTCCAGAACTGTGAGAAAATAAATGTCTGGTGCTTAAGCCACCCAGTCTGGGGTATTGTGTGATGGCAGCCGTAAGGCAGGGATGTGACAACTATAATAATAGATAATATTCCATGAGTGTTTATTATTTGCTAACATGCACATTACTTTGCACATAGGACCTCTATTTCTCAAAAATCCCTCAGGGTAAATGTTATTTTATAGTTAGAAAATAAAGAAATGAGAAGATTTGACCCAAATCACATAATTTATGAATAGAACTAAACTTCAGACAGATTTCAGTACAACAATGGGTGTGTTGGAGCTGGCTTGCTCCAGATCTTGAGAACGGATTATGGACATCTCTTCTTAAAAAATCATGCTTGAAATCAGCCATAGTTGGAGTACTTACACCGCAGAAATTGGCAAATCAGGCCTCCCTCCTCCCCAAGAAGCTATTTTTGAAACATTTATCATCATACCACTAATGGCAACATATTACCTTCTGCCAAAAGAAAAGGAAAACAACCCTGCACAGACAGGTTGGAGTCACTGTAGAGGGTTTAAAAGTTGATTATATTTATATATGGTTGCAATTTTTCAAGTTCATCTCCAAAATGTTATTAATTGCATTGAAGATTACAGTTCATAAATATTTTTTTTCCCATTGCCTGTCAACAAAGAATATGGAGTAATAGCTTATGTTCTTAGCCAAGAAGAGAACCACCATGGCGGATTTTTCCCAATTTAGTGGCTTTTTATAAGTGCTTTCTTGCTCTAATTTAGTCTCTACCTTTACGTTGCATTCTGGAGAAATGCATGAACTGAAATGGCCAGCAAAGCAGCTCCAACAGATAGTACTAGAGGGATATCAAAAAGTCTAGAAAAATTGTCATACTGGGGGTTAAAATGAAAATTTTATGTATGATCAGGGCAGGTGAATATTCCAGGAATTGGCGGAGGAAACAGATGGCAACAATAGCTCATTAGAGAGTACTACTCATTGTCTTAAATTATAAAGGGCGTCATAAAAAGTACTACACTCTGAGCAGAACCCAATAACAATGCATGAGTGGAAGCTGAAGGAAACTATGGCTGAGGGCCAAACTGCAAACTCTGAGGAGTTGATAAGAAGGAAACACCAACTGTCTTGAGCACATCTTCAAAAGGTCTGTAAAGAAATGGACTACTGTCTAGTCCATATTGGTCACACCCACCTTTGATGAGCATTATCTGTCTACAATTTTGATGTGGGTGAAGAGATGCTGGTAGGGTTTGTATAAAAAAATTAAGTTGCTTTGAGTGTTATTTGAGAGAAACAAGTTAAATTTTACTTAATGTTATGAGTAGCTATTTTGTTTTGCCAACACTGTAGGTCTGCATTGAACTTCACTGAAACAGTTATCTATACAAATTGATAAACATAGCCATAGGATTGCATTTTATGTTAATAAGTTCAACTTCAAATATAGATGAAGCAAGCTGAATATGTCTGCTTTACAAGGAACCCAACGGATACAAAAGAATAACTAATAATAGCATCAGGCAACTGTTTAGATTACTACAGCTTTCTAATGTACCTTGAAATCCAGAATTGTAATACCTCTAGCTTTGTTATTGTTTCTCAAGATTGTTTCAGGGACATCTGGGTGGCTGAGTCAATTAAGCATCCGACTCTTGATTTTGGCCCTGGTCATGAACTCACAGTTTGGTTTGTGGGATTGAGCCCCACACCGGGCTCTGAGCTGATAGCACAGAGCCTGGTTGCGTTCTCCCTCTCCTTTTTGATCTCCCCCTCTCCCAGTCATACGCTTTTTCAAAATAAATAAATAAACTTAAAAAAAAAGATTGCGTTAGTTATTTGGGGTCTTTTGTGGTTCCCTACAAATTTTAGTATTATTCGTTCTAATTCTGTGAAAAATATTGTTGGTATTTTGATAGGGATTGCATTAAATTTGTAGATTGCTTTGGGTAATGGACATTTTAACTATTGATTTAATAATCCATGAACATGGAGTATCTTTCCATTTGTGTTGTCTTCAATTTTTTTCATCGGTGTTTTACAGTTTCAAATTACAAGTCTTTCTTTTTCCTTGGTTAAGTTTATTTCTAAGTGTTTTATTCTTTTGGGTACAATAGTGAATGGAGTTTTTTTGAAATTTCTCTGGATGTTAATTTTGTGTCCTGCAGCTTTACTGAATTCATTTTTTTCTAGTAGTTTTTTGCTTGCAGTCTTCAGGGTTTCCTATGTAGAGTATGATGTCATCTTCTTTTTAATTTTTTATTTAAAAAATTTTTTATTAACCTTTTTTCCTTACCAGTATGAGTGCCTCTTCTTTCTCTTATCTGATTGCTGTGGGTAGGACTTCCAGTACTATGTTGAATAAAAGTGGCAAGAGTGGACATCCTCATCTTGTTCAGACCAATAAATACAGAGAGCAAACTGTTGGTTGCTAGAGGGAAGGGGGTGCAGGGTTGGGCAAAATGGGTGAAAAGGAGTGGGAAAGAGACAGTAGAGGAAATACAGTCAGATACTGTTTTTCAAGTTTTTACTTAAATTCCAGTTAATATACAGTGTGATATTAGTTTCAGGTGTACAATATAGGGATTGAAAACTTCCATAAAGCACCCAGTGCTCATCACAACTAATCAATGATATTGTAATAGGATTGAGTGGTTTCAGATGGTAGCTATACTTGTGGAGAGCCTAGTGTAACACGTAGAGCTGTTGAAGCACTATGTTGTACACCTGAAACAAATGTGTGTGTCAACTATACTCAAATAAAAATAATTTAAAAAAATATTATCAGGCAATTGAATAACAGCTTCTTAAAAGAAGTTTAAGATATTGTATATTGTCTTAGAATTTATTTAACATATTTTAGTTACAATGAAGACATTTTGGTGGAGAAAAAGCCACTGTGCAAAGAAATAATGGAAATAATGCCATTAATACAAATATAAAAATATTTCAATCACATTGTTTATGGTAATAGTTGAAAATATTTTCTATTCTCTCTTTCTGTCCATGTTTCTAAGCAACATGGACATTATAATCCATGTTTATAATGTAGAGATTGTAACATAGAGAGGAAACCCATGTAGAAATAACTGTCCTGTAATGTTTCATCAATTAAGATATTTTTAACGGGAATACTAATATGACTATTTTTTAAAGAATATATGTATGATTTTCAAATGCTAAATAGTTAAATTTTAGAATGTGATGAAAACACATGTGAATACAGTTGACCCTTGAACGGCACAGATTTGAACTGTACTGATCTACTTACATATGGATTTTTTTTATAAATATGGTACGATGCTCTAAATGTATTTTTCATCCATACAATTCTTTTAACATTTTCTTTTCTCTAGCTTACCCCATTGTAAGAATACAGTCTATAATACATATAACATACAAAACATGTGTTATTGACTGCTTATGTTATTGGTAAGACTTCTGATAAACAGTAGACTCTTAGCAGTTAAGTTTTGGAGGAGTCAAAAGTTATGCTCAGTTTTGACTACATGCGGTGTTGGCACCCCTAACTTCCACATGGCTCAAGGACCAACTTTTATATGATTGACCTACTACCAACTCCAGTAATTTGATCCAATGATTTGAACAACAATTTAAAAAAATGTAAATAGGATATGTACAATGGAACAAAAATCAAGTTGCCTTCAAAATGTATCTGTGCAATATCAAATAGGAGAAAATGAAACAATATCTATAGTACTTAGAAATTAAAAAATGAGTGCTCGGTCACACGTTATTTAGGGGTAATAGTTAAATATGCAACCATAAAGATCATCTTAATGGTTAATTACAAAAAGACTTGCTAAAAAAGTGAGAAATGCATAAAAATTAGGAACTCATTATCTGGGTATTATAACTGAAAAGGATTTAACTTTGAGCATTAAGTCAAAAATATACAGAGATAACCTAATTTATTGTAAATTTGCATGCCATGTCAAATTAAAAAAAATGAAAAAAGGGAAAATTGGATAATAATTAAATCCTGAGTTAAATTAATGAAATTATGTAAAAAGACAGTGGGAATACTGTTTTTTCCAAAAGGTAGAACAAAAATGGTATATTTCTGATGTTTCTTACAAGACTTTCAAAATGATTGTTATACACTTTTACGTTTATGAGAAAAATGGGAACATGAATTTTTAAAGATTTTTATAAGAAATATTGAAATATTTTGACAGAAAAGGGATCTGTGAATTTATCATTAAGAAATAGTCCCGTCTGTAGAATAAAATGCATGAATATTTCAGTAGTATATTATTTTTAACAGCAGAAGCTTGAAAATAAACTTTTTAATACTAGGAAAATGGTTACATAAGTATAGTTATCCATAATATAGTTCATAAGTAGACATTAAAAGTAATGGTGAGAAATAATTCATAATACCATGTGAAAATGCTTAAAATTTTGGATGAAAAATTCAAGTGTATATAGTCTATATGTGCGTGTATACACACGCATAGTACAAACTGCTTATATGGTCATGAAACTTTAGGTAATGTTTCTTCTTTAGATAATGTTTAACACACACATGCACAATAGTAGTTCAGTTCTATATAGTCATCACAAACATTGAATTAGTGATATTAGGCTATTACTCCCCAGGAAAATACAAAGTTAGGTCCTTTACACTTTGGGTCGCAATATTTTCATCAATTAATGTATACATACACTTGTTTTTTATGTGTTTCTATTAAAGACATTATTTAATATATATTTCTTACAAGTAATTATGTTCAGTATTTCTTTATAATAAAGAACTAGTCATGAAAGTTTTAACATTTTCCTGATTCTGGGTACATGACTGTAAATTATTTTGGCTTTCAGCCTCACAATAGTGATGTCCAGAACACTGCTTTTAATATCATCATCTCATAAATTCACAAATTTAGCCATTTCCTATTTTTCCCATAACTTCATCAAGCATGACAGGTGTGACTTCACTTTTAGAGCAGCCTCATGTGCAAATCAATGAATTTTTTCTTCTTTATCATGGATGTGTCATGTTGATTCATTAACACTGGACTCAAGGACAACAACATGAGAGTTCATGCTTGAATGAAACTTTACCCAACACTTGTATTCTGTCCTCCTTAAGACACATCACAGCCTTCTTCTTAGGAACACCAGGCAGCACGTCAGTCCTATACTTGGGACCCATTTTAAACAACAAATCACCAACAAAAAGCACACGAATGCAGAACACATGGTACTAAACTGACTAGGAAAAGGACACTTGTTCACAATGTAAGAGCTGAAACAAGGAAGAGTGTGGCCTTCTTTGACCTCAGCTGGTCATGTGGGTCGTAGGGTGAATCAAATTTTCACTGCTTTGTGCATGTCCACAAATGATCTGAAATAATCATGAAAGCATTGGCAGTATTGATTTGAGGATTAAAAATAAATTTCAGTAAGTGAATTTGCGAATGCACAATCTGTGAATAATAAGGGTCAAGTGTGTGTGTGTGTACGTGTGTGTGTACATATATATGGCACAGTTTATTGTAGTCACATGTTTTTATACCTAGAAAACTTAATTGGCTGAGAAAAAGTTATTTGTCTATAAAACTTATCAATTATGCTGCATATAAAGAAAAAAATTCATGCATAATGCCAACAATATAATACTTGCATCAATATTCTACAAATAGAAATTCTTAATTTTTAAGTTAATAATTTTCTTTAGTTATAAATTTAATTGGCTGTAAAATTTAATTGGTTAATTATAAATTTAATTGTCAATAATTTTGTTAAGGAAATTTTAAAAATATAAGTAAATCTGGAAAAATATGTAAAAAATAGCCAAGCTGTATTTTTAAAAGAGGAGTACAGGATTTCATAGCAAATATTAAAACAAAATTTAGTCACAGAAGGCTAGACAGGAAAAAAAATGGATCATAATAGATAAACCAGAAACACCTGTTATTACTATGTAAAAGCATTTAATGAGTAATGAAGAGACTTCACGCCTTAGAAGAAAAATCAGCAGTAAATACAGGCACACCTCATTTTATTGCACTTCACAGATGCTGCATTTTTTACAAAAGCCACAAAAGTTTGTGGCAATCTTGCATGGAACAAGTATTTTGGTGCCATTTTTCTAACAGCATTTGCTCACTTTGTGTCTTTGTGTCACAATTTGGTAATTCTTGCAACATTTCAAAACAGTTTTTAGAAGTATTACAGGAGTGCCTGGGTGGCTCATCCCCCTCTTGGGTTTGGGTGGGGTCATCACCTCATGGTTCATGAGATGGAGCTCCACATCAGACTCTGTGCTGACAGCGCAGAACCTGCTTGGGAGTCTCTTTCTCCCTCTCTCTCCGCAACTTCCCCCACTCATACTCTCTCTCTCACTCTCTCAAAATAAACATTAAAAAAAAAAATTTTTTTTAATGTTTATTTATTTTTGAGATAGAGACAGTGTGAGCAGGGGAGGGGCAGAGAGAGAGGGAGACACAGAATCCAAAGCAGGCTCCAGGCTCCGAGCTGTCAGCCCAGACCCCAACGTGGGGCTCAAACTCCTGGACCGCGAGATCATGACCTGAGCTGAAGTCAGACACTCAACTGACTGAGCCACCCAGGCACCCCTAAATAAAACATTTTTATTTTTTTTTAATTTTTTTTTAATGTTTGTTTATTTTTGAGACAGAGAGAGACTGAGCATGAGCAGAGAAGGAGCAGAGAGAGAGAGAGAGAGACACAGAATGTGAAGCAGGCTCCACGCTCTGAGCTGTCAGCACAGAGCCTGAGCGGGGCTCGAACTCACGGACTGTGAGATCATGACCTGAGCCGAAGTCAGACGCCCAACTGACTGAGCCACCCAGGCGCCCCAATAAAACATTTTTTTTTTTTTAATTTTTTTTTTTCAACGTTTTTTATTTATTTTTGGGACAGAGAGAGACAGAGCATGAACGGGGGAGGGGCAGAGAGAGAGGGAGACACAGAATCGGAAACAGGCTCCAGGCTCGGAGCCATCAGCCCAGAGCCTGACGCGGGGCTCGAACTCACGGACCGCGAGATCGTGACCTGGCTGAAGTCGGACGCTTAACCGACTGCGCCACCCAGGCGCCCCTCCAATAAAACATTTTTAAAACATATTTTATTAATTAGAGTGATCTGTGATCAATGATTACGACATGCTAAAAACTCAGATGATGGTTACCATATTTTAGCAATAAAGTATTTAATTTTTTTTAATCTAAAAAAATTTTTTTTAAGTTTTTATTTTTTGGCAGGGAGAGAATGAGTGTGAGCTGGGGAGGCACAGAGAGAGAGGGAGACACAGAATCTGAAGCAGGCTCCAGGCTCCGAGCTGTCAGCACAGAGCCGACGCAGGGCTGGAGCTCACAAGCCTGAGATCATGACCTGGGCCGAAGTCAGATGCCCAACCGACCAAGCCATCATGGTGCCCCAGCAAAAAGTACTTTTAAATTAAGGTATATACATTGTTCTTTAGACATAATGGTATTGTACAGTTAATAGACTATAGTGTAAAACTGAAAAACCAAGAAATTTATTTGGCTTGCTTTACTGAGATAGTTGCTTTATTGCTGTGATCTGGAACTGAACCTACAATATCTCTGCAGTATGCCTGTAGTGTTAGGTTAACTGAGACCCTTGTTTTTTGTTTTTTTTTTTTTAATTTTTAATGTTTTTATTTTATTTTTGAGAGAGAGTTTGAGCAGGGGAGGGGCAGAGAGAGAGGGAGACACAGGATCAGAAGCAGGCTCCAGGCTCTGAACTGTCAGCACAGAGCCCCACGTGGGGCTCGAACTCACCGGCGGTGAGATCATGACCTGGTTCAACCGACTGAGTCACCAAGGCACCCGGAGACCTCATTTATTAATGTGTGTATGTATGTGTGTGTTTACACATGTTTTCATATAAATTAAAACTGTTGTTTTACTAAGCTATTTTTTTATCTAAAACCAGTCATTCAAATCCTCTGCATCTCGAATTCTTCATTTATAAAATGAGGCAATAGATCTATAATTCTGCAATGAATGTTTGATAGCCTTAATACTCAGTGGGTCCTGGAGCAGGCCATCAGGTGCATGAAAGCTGCTTGAACACATCTTTTCCCAATTCAATTTTTAGTGACAGCAAGTTGGTAGCTTGTAATTGACCATGGTGGGAATACTTACAATATAAAACATTTATTATTCCAAAATAATTTCTAATGAGTAAGAATTTCAATAGCATGAAGGATGAAAACCTGAATGCTGTGAAATTGTATTTGTGATAATAATTTTGGTATAAACATAAAATAGACATTGAGAATAATATGGAGATATTTGGGATATAAAATCTAGGTGTTGCCATTTCAGGCATGCGAATGATTTAGAGTACTGATGCGCGGTTCTGACTATATAGTTGAATCACATGAGGCACTTGCTGGGGACTCTGTCCCCAACATTTTATGATTAATTGATTTGGAATGGGGCCCAGGCATTATTGCTTATTTAAAAGTTTCTCAAGTGAATCTACTGTGTGGTCAGATTGTCCTAAGGTAATTATATAGTGATAAGGTAATGATAAGGTAATTATATAGTGTTCTCTAACTACATAATTAGCTTCACCTTCCAAGTTCCCATTTATGCCAAGATGTGCTTGAGTATAAAGTTTTGTGTAATTTTAAAAGTTGCAATTAAAAATTTCACTTTTTGTACCTCTGCCTTTACAGACTGACAAGCGAGAATATGGTAAATGAGCTCAGAGCTAGTTTCTTTGGCTTAAAAAAATTTTGTTGCTTAGACTAGCAAATTAAGCTATGAATAGAATGTCTGGAAGTCTAAGGCTGACATATAATTTTTAAATCAGCAGGGAAGTAAACTGGAAATAAGGAAAATTCAGCAATCTAACAGAAAACAAAGGAGTAAAGCATACGATGTAGAAAAATAGCATTTCCAAAACTATTAAGATGGTAGAAATAACATCAATTACCATAAATATAAAGGAACTAAACATGGCAATGAAAAGATGAGAAAGACTTTATTAAAGAATATCCCGATTATATGTTATATTTGCATATGAGAGATACATCAGAAACATGAGGAAAAGCAAAAGCTATAGTCACTTTCTCATTTTTTCATTTAACCCCCAATTTTTTTTTGAGTACCTGCTCTGCTGGATGATCTTCCGTGTTCTAACAGTGTAGCCATAAAACAAAACCCTGCCCTCTTGGAGAATAAGGGTGAGATCAAGAGATAACAGACTCGAACCAAAGTAACTGCTCTATACTATGTTAGTAGGGGTGAGTACTTTATGAGGAAAAATCAGAAAAAGATGATAGAAAATGTGAAGAGAGTGCAATTTAAAATAGAACGACCAGGGGGGCAGGACAGGAAATAAAATTTGAGTAAATTCAAAAAGGGCTGCTAAGTTTCAGCAGCATGGGGTTGGGGAGCTCGAGCCCTGGAAGGAAATGGCCACTTGGGGGCCTGCCTGGATGTTCAAGAACTAGCAAGGAAGCCTGAATGAGCAAAGGAAGAGTGGAGGAAATGAGGACAGGAAGGTCATGTCCAGATTGCACAGAACTTCTTGAATCATATAAGCATTTTGCCTTTAATGCTGAGTGGAATTAAAAGCTACCGAAGCTTTACCAAGAGCGGATGAAACTGGCTTTTAATTTAAAAGAAACCTAACTGGTTGGTCCATAATGAGGAAGGGACCAACCTGTTAGGAGGATGTTGTGTTAATCTGCACAAGAGAAGATGGTGATTTAGCCCAGGATGGTAGCAATGGAGGTGCTAGGAGGTAGAGCCTGTGGGATTCTCTCAGGATTGCATAAGAACAAAGAGAAATCAGAGTGGACTCCAGTAGTTCTGGCCTCAGTAACTGGGTATATGAAATTTACATGATCTCAGGTAGGGTTTTTAAGGGTTGCAGATAGGAGAGGGAGAAGGTAGGAGTTGGAATTCAACTGGCTGACAAAAGCAGTGACACTGGAGATTAAGGCTGAATATAGTGAATTTGAAAAGAATGGGAGAGGAAATAGAGTGAGTTCAAATAGTTTTACAGTTAAAAAAAAAAAAAGAATGGGGCAAAGTAGTGCCAAGAATTTTTAATCATGGGATATATAAGAACACGTTTGTTTGATGGGTTAAATCTCAGGGAAATATTTTTAAAATGTTTTATATGTATTGACAATAATCCCCAAAGTTACATGACATTACCAGTATTCAAGTTGAAATAAACTTTTCTAAACTATCAATAATATAAAATACATCATTTTCCCCCAAATTTCTTATACTTGAAATCTATGGTGATTTATTTTGCTTTAAATAAATTCTATATTTTACCTAATTTTATATTTATTATTTTGTACTCTTTTCCTAAAGAGGGCCCTTAAAATTTGTAAGCTCTGGCCCCATAAAACCTGGATCTGTCCTGTTGGCAAGATGTCCTTGGGAGGTTAAAACTAACAGGATTTAGAATGCAAAAGGAGGTACCACTCATCGAAATTGAAGATGAGGTAGAAGACATGGATGAATATGCAGGTAAGTGGGAGAGAAGGTAGTGGGAGCTTCTGGAAGCTTTCTGATTATGCTTTCTCAGTGAAATAGGAAGCCAGGTAGTTATCAGAGAATAAAGATGAGAGAGGACAAGTTAGAAATTTAAGGAATGAGGAAATGGCATGAAATCAATGTGAAACAGAAGGAGAGAATGAGGGGATTGGGGAAATACATGATTCTTGAGCAGCATTCAGAGCCCACTTGAGGCTGGTGATCATGGGTGTCAGGTATCACTTAGCCTGGCCTTTCAAGAGGCCTTTCCCTCTCTGTGGGAAGATGCACAAAACAGGCAAAATGGCTTTACTTGTATGATTTCATCATACTGAGAGAGAAGGGCAAGATAGTTGAAGAAGTATGCCAGAGACTATCAGAATACTTGATAAGAAAGTGCATTCAGATGAGGAGAATGAGAACACAAGAGAGCAACAATAAGAAGTAGAGATATCGATGCGTTATAAGTCCTTGTGGGGCTTAAATAATGTCAGAATTATCAAATATATATATAGTTGATGATGTATGGAAAGCTGATATTTCCATAGACGTAATTGAAAATGTCACCATTATGGGTAATAACATAGTCTAATATATGCCCACTAGTGGTGGAGGTAGGATGGAGGAGAAATCAAGGAACTAAGTGACCAGTATCCTAGAATTATTAATCAAATAGACATTGAAATCAACAAGAATTAGCTCATGAATAATGCTGTAGAAAGTGGCAATGAATCCAGATTCCATTGGTGACAGCAACCAAAAGGGAGTGTAGATGATGTAGTTAGATGATATGACATTTAAAGCTGAGGAGGTTTTGAGAGGAGTGGGTGGTGAATAACCTTAAAGGCAGAATGAGGAACAAACAAGGTGAAAATCTTCCTTTCCCTCTAGGCCAATGGCACTTGAGGATGGAAAACAGAACTTCTTTTTTTTCTCTTGTTTGTTTATTTTGAGAGAGAGAGCATGGGAGGGGCAGAAATAAAGGAGGAGAGAGAGAACCCCAAGCAGAATCCTCACTGTCAGTGCAGAGCCCAATGTGAGGCTTGAACCCACGAACCATGAGATCATGACCTGAGCTGAACCCAAGAGTCAGCTGCTTAAATGACTGAGCCAGCCAGCCACCCCAAGGGTGGAAAAGAGGACTTCTAAACTGCAGAGGAAAAACTGTTCCCATGGGATATCAGTAGAGAGTAAGAGGCACATTAAAAGAAGTAAAATTATGTAACAAAAAAAATTAAAACAGATTGATGGCACTATATTAATTCAGCCAAAACTGATTACAGCAAATGAACGTTAGAGGTGATTTCTAACCTCGCCAGGTCCATCAGTTCCTGTGGACATTGCCATGATGATTGCTCCATGCAGGGTTTGAAACTAGTGTCCAAGTCCTTGCAAGAATCTACTTGGCACCTACCAAGTAGAAAAAGTGTGAAGGAGTTAACACTGGTGAGTCCATTCTTGACCAAGGAGGATGGGAGTGCTTTTGTTTCCTGGGCAAATAGTTATGAAATGCATTCGTAAGGTAACTAAGAACATCCTCTGGAACTTAGCGTTAGGTGCTGACAGTGACAACCAGTTCCATAAGGCAACCTTGACGGGCTTTCCTTCCTTCTTTATTCCACTTGGCTTGTCCCTCCCTCTTGCTCCCCGGCATTGTCTTCAAATAAACCATCTGCCTACAAGCCTTTGTCTCAGGCTCTGCTTTTGAAGGAAGCCAAGCTAAGTATGTAATTATAATATTTACAATATTTTGTGGCCAGTTTACATACATGTGTTTGTGATTAGAAATAGATCTTAGGATAGTTCATATTGTGATGATTTCTGTCCAGTTTGTATACCTTTATAGGTTCCAAAAACTTAAGAGAACCTGATCTATTAGTCATGTGGTTTCAACTGAATAGGAGAATTTGATTATGTTTAATGGATTTATAAAATCAAGTTCTTAAACACGAAGTGAGACTCTGACAGTTCCTCTTTGTGCAAAAGATTTCTCAAATACTGAAGATATTGCAACAACTCTAACCACTTATGAAAGAGGCACAGAGAACTTTCAGCCTTCCTTGGGAATTTTTAAGAACTTTGGAGATAAGTAATCTGGGAAACTGAAGGTAATGGGTTCTGAGCCTCAGAACAGCAGACTTCAAGTCCTTAGGAATCCTGAGGAGGGAGTGTGGTCTTTCTGTGGCTCCCAGTCAGTCTCATTTAAACATAGTCTGCAGCAACCCCCCTTCCAATCCAGGAACGTATGCACACTTCATTGATCCCTGGCCCTTTCTTAGTCTTTTGGAAGTCTAATGTCTCCATGTCCCTGGATCTTGTCAGCGAATCTCCAACTTCAGTAGCATCATGTTGCTTATTTTCTGCCAAAAGCTGGACGTTCCTCGTTATTCAGTTTGCTCTCTCTCGCACAAGGAAGCTCAGAACAAATATTCCAAAACCTGGTTGTGCTTTTTTAGAGAAAGTAGAGACAGGTTTAAAAAAAAAAAAAGCTGATTAGTTCATAACGGCAAAATAACTAAAAAAATATCGGGTAGGGGGGACTCAATAATCGATTAGCCAACGTGTTATTCAATAAATGTTTTCTTCTATTTTGAAGTATTTCTTGAGAAGAGATTCCCAGAAGCTCAATACCTAAGCAAAATCACATATACCATTTACATATATAAGTGCACTCTATTTGATCCCCACTAGCAAACTGAACCCCCTACATTACAGAAACCAGTAAACACACCAGTTTTCCTTCATTATAGCTGACATTGTTTTTAAGAATTTGCTGAGTTAATAGTAAAAATGAAAAGAAAAACTGACCACATACCCATTAGCATTCTCTGTTACAACTGCTACTTTTTGGTAATTAAATTCTGTAATTTTTCTAAATTATTTTATCAGCAAGCAAGTGGAAGCAGTCCACTGTTTGTGTACAGTTTTTATTTAAAACAAAAATTGTTTAATTATGTCATCATCCATTGAGAATAATCATCTGAGCAATTTACAACCAAGGATCCTCACTATCTGTAAATGCCGAGTGTAATCAATTAAGTTAAATGCTTCAGTGAAGCTGAAAGAATTGCCCCCTAAATATTTATTCTGATTACCTGCCATGGGTCTAATGTATCCATAGCTAAGGCATGAGCTTCAGAATGATGGCTCCATGCAGATTGGTCTTTCTAAACCTTAGCATTAACCAGTTAACTATGACCACAACATTTATTTAGTATCAGCCAGTATTGACTGATAATATGAACCACAGACTAAAATGATTGAACATGTTGGGTAATTGGTAGCAGGAAGTCTCCTTCCAAACCACAAGGTGTGTTCAATCCGGGCAAAGTTAAGTCCATGGAAATTATAGCTGACACCACTTAACCTGTTAGTTCAGTATTTAAGTAACAATGTTTTTGTGAGTACCCTAGTTTGTCATCTGGCCAAGATATAATTGGGATACATACAAAGTATGTCTCTGAATTGTTCTAGCCTATATCTGTAAAGAAAAAAAAAATCTGTATATCTAATTTTAATCTCTTCTTGAACTTCAAGTTTCTATATTCAATTACCTACTGGCTGTTCCTAACAGACTCAACTTCAAAATATGCAAAATTAAATTTTCGTCTTTCTACCCATACATTTGCCTATGCCTAGTGTTCCCTGTCTCACTGAATGGCTCCACCCCCCTGCCCCATTGCCTAAACCGGAAATTCCATTACTACCCTTGGCTTCTCTCTACCTCCATCTATGTGTTCAGCTAAGTACCATCTTCTATCCGAACTTTATGCTGTCATCCAATATTTATTGAAAAGCTAAAAGTGTGATAGGCCAGTGCTTCATAGACTTTAATGTGTATACTAATCACTTGGGTCCTGTTTGGCTACTAATGTAGTAGTTCTAGAATTCTGCAGTTTTAATAATCTTCCAGGTGATGCGCATGCTGCTTGGTCCCCAGATCATACTTTGAGCAGCAAAGTGTTATGAAATTTTCTATGAAGCAGGGATAGTACGGTGATACAAAGTTCCTGGCCTCAGGCATCTTATATACTAATGATGGGAGACAGAAAATACACAAAATATCAGAGGAAGATTAGCCCTGTGAAAAAGTAAAGCACAGTAAAGGGGTCCAGTATGAAGGTGAAGCCGTTATCGTGTGAGAACATGCATAGATAACACACAAACAAATGAGAATAACTATGTTCCAATAAAATGTATTTACCAAAACTGATGATGAGCCAGATTTGGCTGCCCACATCTAGAAGGCTTTTCTACTGTGTTGTCCTAGAGTATTGATGAGGATATATTAAACAGAAAAAAGCATGCATTTTATTTCATTTATAATTAGGGATACAGAGTAAATCAGTATTCACTCAGTAGATTTTATTTTCTTCACATACTTTGTGATATTTGGCAAGTTTTATGCTAGCAGATGAGTTTAATGTGGGCTTTGATACTGCAAATTTAGACGATAGTTTGTATCAGAGCATAACTTTAGTTTTTTAAAAAATGTTATTTCATTCCCTCATGTATCTATGGTTTCAGTGGTAAGATTATTTAAATAGAATAAAATGTTACATTTTTCTTCTTGAGAACTGAAACAAAATAATTGTCACTTACCTATGATTCAGAATTCATTCCAGTTTCATCATGGAGTATTTTTCTTAGTCAATAAATTCAGTACATTTGGGAATCCCCTGAAAATGCCACTTGAAGGCACCAGGCAAAACTACAAAATGATCTGCTCTCTTTCTATTTGTCCTAGAAACACATTCAGTGTGCATTCTAGGTGCTTCCCTGTCTCTATGTATCTTTGATCATCTCTGTATAATTCATAAATGTGCTAAGAAGTCAAGCTTTGACTTTTCATTATAGATATTACTTAAAAAATAATAGACTTGTTTTTAAGAAAAGTCTATTTTCCTGACAGTAATCAATATTCTCAGATAAATCTTAATTCCTTTTGTTTTCCTGGCTCTAGGTGTGTGTAGTGCCACCTGCTGGTGTACATGAAGCAAATGTCAGTATCATGAATAAAAGCAATCCACGTTGAACAGAATAAAAGTGGATTGTGAGGAGTTAGAAAATTAAATAACGTTGAGCACTATTCAAGGTGCATAAGGTTGTTTTGCCTAAACTGAATTTCATTTTCTAAAGGTTCATTTTTAAATGCAGTGAAATTATCGATCTCAGACTTTTAATGACCTTTTTTTGTGGCAATAAAACTTTTTAAACTTTCTAATGAAGATTTGTAAGTTTAGGCACCAAAATTTGGTTTCCTTTCAACTTTTTTTTTTGAAATTTTAATGAAATGTCTTTATACTTCTTAGTTTTCTTGAAGAGGATATTAAGAAAACAATTTATCTGATGTATTCAAGAAAACAACCTAAACAATTAACAAAAACTTAAAGCTGCTTTTAAAATAAAATTTAAAAATAATCAGAATGGAAAGATTAGTGTCAGTTTGCAAAAAGGCTTGCAATTTATTGCTAGAGTGTGTTTTGCGGGAGGAGGAGAGAAGACCAATCCCTACTTTAGAAAGTTTGTTTTTTAGGGGCAGCTTGGTGGCTCAGTTGGTTAAGTGTCTGACTTTGGTTTAGGTCATGATCTTGCAGTTCGTAAGTTCAAGCCCTGCGTCAGGCTCTGACTCATCAGGTTCTGTGCTGACAGCTCAGAGACCAGATCCTGTTTTGAATTCCGTGTCTCTCTCTTTCTCTCTGCCCTGCTTGCACGTGCTCTCTCTCTCTCTGTCTCAAAAATAAACATTAAAAAAAATTTTTTTAAGAAAGTTTTTTTTTAACTTTTAGTTATTTAGAGAGAGAGTGAGAGAGCATAGGGCAGAGGCAAGAGGGAGAGCGAGAATCCCAGGCAGGCTCCTTGCTGTAAGCACGAGCTGGATGCAGGACTCCATCTCACAAACCATGAGATCACGATCTGAGCAGAAATCTAGAGTTGGTTGCTTGCTTAACTGACTGAACCACCCAGGAGCCCCTAGAAAGTTTTGTGTTTTGTTTTTTAATAAATGAGTGAACCAAAAGGGTTAGCACCATGTATTAACTCTCAGAAACTGGCTAACTTTGATTTACCCCATTCCTCCAACATCTTTTGAGCAATGGTTAACTACTATTTTCCTAGGGCAGAAAAATAAGGAGAGAAATGGCAAAGCAGAGTCACCCTGAAGGTAAAGTTGTGTAGTAGACAAAATGCATATAAATGTAGTAGTTTCCTCATGTCAACTTTCTGGGCATTTCTAGAATCTTCTCTGGCAACCATCCCCCATTTAATATCTGTGTCTTCATGCTACACTCCGTTTACACAGTGATTGCCACTATAATACTAATTCTTGGGATATTTACTGTCTCCCTTAGTGCAGGACCTGGACCAAAGTCTAGAGTACCACTCTCTGCTTCCCTTTGGATAGATAGCTTTTGATATTTCTTTTTTTAGTCCATTTTTAATTGTCAAATTATAAGTGCTTTTGCAGTAAGTGACCTCCAATTCCTTTCCAAAACAGTGTGGGCATTCTTTAAACGTATTCAATAAATACCTATCATAGGCTTTTTTTTTTTTTTTTTTTTTTTTTTTTTTTTTTTTTTTACCGCAAACCAGAGTGGCCCCTATGGGAATTTAACAGTGAAGATGCGTAGACAGCTCTTGCCCTAGTTTCTGTTCGCATTACAGCCCAACTTGACAAAACAAACAGAATTTCTAAAACTTTTGTGGGCTTGCTAGTGTAAAACAAATCTAATGTGATTTCCATACAAAAATATTGAGTGCTTGCATATTCTAACGAAATGCAGCAAAGCCATGTATTATCACCTATCATTGTGGGCACACATTACTTGACCTGAATAAAAAATACTGTGTATTGATTCAAAGTATTAATCTCCTTTTGAGGATAAAATTCATTGCTGTATCACTGAATGATAGTCAATGCCAGGCATCTGCTTGTATAAGCAACAAGAAAAGTAACTAATTCCATTTGGTGTTAATTTATCGAGGATTTGAGTTGACATACCTTTGAAGAAACCCTCTTTTGTTCTCTTAAACAACTTCTGTCTTTATGTCAGTTGACTGAAAGTATCCTCTCTGCCTCTATGGAACTTTTTAAGAGTTTCAGTCTGAATAAGAAAACTTCAACTTATCCCATTATACTTAAAATTCTCAAACTATACTTGGAGACTGCCTGGCCCATCCTTGACACCTCACAATGTACAGTCTCTTGTCAATAAACCACTCTGTAAGCGTAAGTTGGAGAATTTTGAATACGCAAAAGCTAATAGAATGAAAAATAAATCCTAATTTTGTGAAAAGTGCCTGCTTTTATGATAGAAGATTCTTTGCTATTAGAAGATGATGACAAATTATCTCCCCCTGTGTTATTAATGCTTATCATGATTAACAAGTGATAACAGACTAATTCTAAGACTGAACGGTCTGGCTGTGATTTGCTTATGTGCAAGAGTGTCTACAGTACTGGTGAATGTGAATGCCCAGTAAATGTCCTGATGGTCAAATGCCAAAACCTGGGACCTAGAAAAGTACATGAAGTATTTCCTAAGTCATAAGGATCCTGTGCTGGGAAATATAGGGACTCGGGTATTAATTAGTCTATTTGCTTATCTAAACTCAGCGCTGGTATAATTTGCTATTCTGATTACCAACGTGGTATATAAAGTTGTTTTTTTTTCTTTTTTATATTTTATTCAATTTTTTATCATGATAAGTGTACTTTTTAATTCCCAACCCCTATTTCTTCATCTTCCCACCCATCTCCCTTCTGGTAACCATCAGTTTGTTCTCTATAGTTGAGTCTGTTTCTGGATTTGTCTCTCTCTCACTTTTTCTTTATTTCTTAAATTCCACCTATGAGTGATATCATATGTATTTGTCTTTTTCTGACTTACTTCACTTAGTATTATATGCTCTAGTTCCACCCATGTTGCAAATGGCAAGATTTAATTCTTTTTAAGACTGAATAATATTCCAGTGTGTGTGTGTGTGTGCGCGCGCACACACACATACACACACACACACACACACACACACCACCTCTTCTTGATCCATTCTTCTATTGAGGGACACTTAGGCTTCTTCTGTAGTTGACTATTGTAGATAATGCTGCAATAGACATGGGTGTGTGTGTATCCCTTCAAATTGGTGTTTTTGTATTTTTTTGGTAAATACCCAGTAGTGCGATTACTGGGCTTTAAGTTTTTTTTTGCGGAAAATCCATACTGTTTTCCAGAGTGGCTGCATCATTTTGCATTCCCACCAACAGTGCAAGAGGGTTTCTTTTTCTCCAATCCTTGCCAACACTCATTGTTTCTTGTGTTTTTTTATTTTAGCCATTCTGACAGGTGTGAGGTGATATATCATTGTGGTTTTGATATGCATGTCCCTGATCAGTGATGTTGAGCATCTTTTCATGCGTCTGTGGCCATTTGGATGTCTTCTTTGAAGAAAATATGTTCATTCCTTCTGCCCATTTCTAATTGGATTATTCATTTATGGGGTATTGAGCTGTATCAGTTCTTTATATATTTTGGATATTAACTCTATCAGATATGTCATCTGCAAATATCTTCTCCTATTCAGGTTACCTTTTAGTTTTGTTGATTGTCTCCTTTGCTGTGCAGAAAATTTTTATTTTGATGAAGTCCCAATAGTGTATTTTTGCTTTTATTTCCCTTGTCCCAGGAGACAGATCTAGAAAAATGTTTTGACCGATGTCAGAGACATTAACTGCCTGTGCTCTCTTCTAGGATTTTTATGGTTTTGGATTTCACATTTAGGTCTTTAATCCATTTTGAGTTTATCTTTGTGTTGGTGAAAGAAAATGTTCCAGTTTCATTCTTTTGCATGTGACTGTCCCGTTTTCCCAATACCATTTGTTGAAGAGACTATCTTTTTCCCACTGGATATTCATTCCTCCTTTGTCAAAGATTAATTGACCATATAATTGTGGGTATATTTGTGTTTTCTGTCCTGTTCTAGGTATATAAATTTTGAACACCCAGTTATATCACTTGCTATTAAGATTATAGTAAATATAGACAACGCAAAATTTAAATGCAGCCTATGTATGACATTGTGGTAAGCAACCCTTGATTTAGAAATAATTTAAGTGTTTTCTCAAGTGTTTATTTTAAGCTGTTTGCTTAAATCTGCCAGTATACCTAGGTAGATATGTACATTAAGAATAATAAATATTTTTTTTTACTATGGGAGGGAATATTTATCAACTTTCTTATTAATAGTTATTTAAAAGTATATTGATACTTTGCAAGATGTAGAAATGTGACAATATTAACTGATTCTTCCCTCAATAGCAATGCATTCTATAAATCTATTTATCCTCTTTTTAACATCTTCTGTATCCACAAAATCTGACATTTCTTGAGTTACATTTGACATATGGCAATGCTTTGGCAATATTTGCCATTTGAGAAGAAACTGCAAAAATGTTTCAAGTAAACATGTAGAGGACTTGAGTCATAGCTTATGAAAAAGGTTTAAATACTAGCTCTGGAGAATGCTTCATTCTAGGCACATATTTGTAGGGTCAGGTTGTAGGATATCATGATATCATTGGTGCCCTGATAGTTTTACTTCAAATCCTTTTTCACAGTAATATTTCACAATATTTTATTGTCTTATTCCACTATAAAATTTGCAGTTCTCTAGACTGTGATACTAGATAGGATATTGACAGCACCAGAAATAATCATTTATCTGACCATCTGGAATGTCACTATCCGTGCTAGTGTATGAAGTTGGAAACCATTTATAAACAGATCATGGAGATTTTTCTATCGTCAATACAATACAATTTACAATTTATTTAATGTATGCTGCTAGCACATTCAGTTTTACATTTATACCTGACTAATTTTAGTTATAATTTTACCTTAAAACATACTTTAAACTCTTTTAAATTCTGAAATCCCAGCATATTCTGGTATAATCTCATGGATTGTGTTTTTCTGTGCATTTCACGTGTCTTCCAGTTCTGATTAGAAATGCTACTTTAAGCAAGGTATTGTTGTTAACAATAGTAAGGATAATTCAGCTAGCTGATAATCTTGAACACTAATGTGATTAATAGCTGTATCAGGTTTTTCCCGAGAAATAGACACATAGAATCATAGAATGTGTGTGTGCATGTGTGCGTACATGCATGCATATACTTACAGGAATTGGCTCATATGTTTGTGGAGGCTAGCAAGTTGGAAATCTTTAGGGCAGTCAGCCTATTGGAAACTCAGAAGTTGATGTTGCACACTTGAGGTAGAATTTCTTCTTTTCTGTGAAATCTTAATTTTTGCTCTTTTATAAAAGCCTTTGACTAATTGGATCAGGTTGATAATATTATTGAGGGTCATCTCCTTTTCTTAAGGTCAACTGCTTGTAGATGTTAACTACATCTGCAAAATACCTTCATAGCAACATCTATGTTAGTGTTTGATTAAATCACTGGTGACTACAACCTAGCCAAGTTAACATAGAAAAATTAACATCACAGCAGCTAATGGAATTGATTTCTCCTTGTTACCATTTTTTTTCTCTATTACTTTTCCAAAGCCTTTGAGTGAAAGGACGGAATGTTACAGTCATGGGGGTGGTACTGTTTTGGAAAAGCCGCTACACTTAAAGTGCTGTTAAAATGAAATTACTCACATTAAAGAATTAATTGTATTTGTATTTGTTGAACAGACTGATTTGGGAAGACTCAGAGAGGAGTAAATGTTCTAAAAATGGAATGACTAATGCAAAAGACACCACTATGGAAAGAAAAAAAGACTATGTTTTTAACAAGGCCAATAAATGGAAGCTTTAAATGAGCAATTATTCAAATGAAGGAAACAAACTGGTTGAATTATGAATTATAATACACCCTGTTCTTTTTCTTATCTATATTTTCTCTTATTGGGGCAACCTAGATGAGGGAATATTTAGTGAGACCAAACAAACACTTGAGAAATATGTATGTTTGTTTCACTTTCTAAATAAGGACATCTAATTCCTACACTGCACAGATGGAATATTCCTTACACCTGCTCTGCATTATCATGGCAGCTTAGTTCACTGGGCACTTGGAACATGTGCATGCCTCCTCAAGATTTACCAGTGTGAAGTCTCTGAGATGCAAATATCGTGAGCTTTTATCAGCATCCCCAGATGGCAGATGGGTTTATTGTTACAAAACTTGGAAGAGAATATTTCTGATGCTATCCACAATTAAGACTGCCAGGAACAGGCAGAAAACTACCAGCTCTCCCTGGATCCCTGCTGCAACCCCACCTGCCCAATATCTCTTCTTTCATAACTCGATGCTGCAACCAAGCAGTCAGGTGGTAATGACAAGCCAGTTAATGTCTGTAGGTCCTTTTCATAAAAAGAACTGTGGGACTAGGTTGGAAGACTTCTTCTGAAAAGCCTTCCAGAACTGACCATTTGTCGCCTAAGTAATTTGCTAAATTCTTGGAGGTGTAGATAACTTCCAAAGTCTTTTCTGGCTTTCATATTCTTAAGCAATGCTAGCATGATTGTGCCTGTTAGTCATTTTTAATATTTCCTTCCTGTATGCCAGTCTTCAAAATTAGTCAAGTATAATGGTATCAATGGAAAGGGAAGACTGCTGAAATTATATATATATAATAATATTGACAGTGCATTCAATATTCTTCCATATTAGTGTTCTCCGATAAAAAATTAAGACCGAACAGGGGCACCTGGGTGGCTCATTTAAACATCCAACTCTTGACTTCCACTCAAGTCATAATCTCACGGTTTGCAGGTTCAAGCTCCATGTCAGGCTCTGCGCTAACAGTTTGGAGCCTGCTTGTGATTCTGTCTCTTCCTCTCTCTCTACCCCTCCCCCACTTGCATACTCTGCCTCTTTAAATAAATAAACAAATAAGACAGGACCAAACAAAACTATGTAGTTGAAAATCAGACACCATATTCTTTCTGTCCACATACTGTTGTTCAATACTTCAAGGGCATGTTGACAACTTCACATTCCAGAGTAGCTGGTAAGAGTATAAACTTAAAGGTCCTCTATAGAAGGTAATTTGGCAGTATGTATCTCAGCTCTTAACATTGTTCCTATCTTTTCAACAATCCATTTTCATTTTCATAACAATTCATTTTTAGGAGTCTAAGGAAGCAACCACAGGTATTAGCACATATTTATAAATAAAATTTTCATGAGTGCATGTGTAATTAGTCAAATATTGAAATTGTCCTAACTATTCAGCAATAAGTTAACATTAAATGAATACACCAATATATAATGAAATATGTAGACAGTTAAAATATATTTGTTAGACTTTTTAAACACATGCAAAAATACCTGTGCTATGAAATGAAAATGATATGAATATATATTGATAGAAATTATTAACCAAATTTTATATGGCTTCTTAAACACATATGTCCTAGTGGGTTTTTTCTTTTTTTTTTTTTGTAATTGGCATAAAATTGACATATAGCATTATATTAGTTTCAGGTGGTGTACAACATAATGATTTGATATTTGAATATATTGTAAAATGAACACCAAGGTAAGTCTATTTAACATCCCCTCCCACACTAGTTACAGTGTTTTTTATTCTTGGGATAAGATCTTTTAAGGTTTACTCTCTTAGCAACTTTCAAATATGCAATACAGAATTATTAACTATAACCACCATGATTTACCTTACTTCCTCTGATTTATTTATTTTATAACTGAAAGTTTGTACTTTTTTTTTTTTTACCCCCTTCACCCATTTTGCCCACCTGCACCCCTACCTTGTGACAACCATTAATCTGTTCTCTGTGTCTATGAACATGTTTTTTTTTTCTTTTTTAATTACACATATAAGTGAGGTCATACAATATTTGTCTTTGACTTATTCCACTTAGCATAATGCTTTTGAGGTCCATCCGATGAAAAAATCAATTAAAAATTAATTGTAGGCCTTAAATTAGAGCTCAAATATTAAATTCAATAAAATTTTAGATAGCAATCATAATCTAGTTGATAAAAGGAAGAAAGTCATATTATTTTTAATCAATATTTTTAACAATATTTAAAAAATACTCCCTAAGTCACTGTAGCAAATCTGGATAGTGGATAGTTGGTTTTTATTTTATTCCCATTAATCTATGGAAAGTGAATGTCCTTGCCCTCTACTATATTTTATATGTATTTTTGACCCCTCAGTTACAAGCTATCCCGCCAGGATGCCCAAATTAAATATTCCCACCATCTGTTTCTAAACCCCCTATCAAAATATACTTCCTTTTTTTTTTAATGTTTGTTTATTTTTTGAGAGTGTGTGTGTGTGAGTTGGGGGAGGGGCAAAGAAAGAGGAAGAAAGAGGATCCGAAGTGGGTTCTGTGCTGACAGCAGAAAACCCTGTGTGGGGCTTGAACTCACAAACCGTGAAGTTATGCCCTGAGACAAAGTTAGCTGCCTGACTGAGCCAACCAGGCACCCCCAAAATATACTCCTTACATGTCCATTTGGGTTTCTGTTTTGGGCTATATATCTTACAAGTAACAGTCATGATGAGCCATAACTGCTTCCTCAACCATGCCAGACACACATCATATGGAGCCCTATCTATATCCAGTTACCCAGTTCACACAGTAAAAATTGTTCCACAGTACAACTTTTAAAATAACACGTTTCTTCTAAAAGCTGTCCATATTTGGATAATAAACTATATGGTCACCCTAATTATAAGAGAAGGGGTCTAGTCTAGTAAAGCGATAACCAGCGGTCATCATCAAAGACTTGTAAGTGAAGATATCTAGGGAGTAAGAAGGGCATGTTCAGGGGTCACTGGGTGCCTCAGTCAGTTAAGCCTCTGACTCTTGATTTTGGCTCAGGTCATGGTCTCATGGTTTGTGGGATTGAGCCCTGTTTGCCTGGGATTCTCTCACTCACTCACTCTGCTTCTCCCGCTCTCACATATCATGTGTGCATCTGTGAATTAGCCTTAATGTAGGACTAGTCCTGTTCTTGACTTAGTGTCAGAAATGAATTTTCTCAGTGCTTTACAATCATTAATTGTAATGTAATTTTGCCACTGATTAATTTTTTGAAACTTGATTCCCTCATTGTAAACTGGTATCTACTATACTAATTGCCAAAAATGGATTGCATAATTTAATAAAACTATCTTAAACACTGGAAAAAATATATGCCACATTATTTTACAAAGATCTGCCTCTTTTTTTGTCACATCTATTTTGGTTACTTCTGTTTTTTAATTACTGTGTCTCATTTATGTGTACTTTCGTAAGGTATCATAGCTTATTCCATATCCTCATAAGAAGCCTGATTCCTTCTAGCCAAAGGGGTTAAGTTTGATTTATTTTTTTTAATGTTTGTTTGTTTTTGAGAGAGAGAGAGAGAGAGAGAGAGAGAGAACGAACTAGTGGAGGAGGGGCAGAGGGAGAGACACAGATACAGAATCCAAAGCAGGCTCCAGGCTCTGATCTGTCAGCACAGGGGCACCTGGGTGGCTCATTTGGTTAAGCATCCAACTTCAGCTCAGGTTATTATCTCATGGTTCATAGGTGCGGGCCCCATGTGGGGCTCTGTGCTGACATTTCAGAGCCTGGAGCCTTCTTCAGATTCTGTGTCTCCCTCTCTTTCTGCCCCTCCCCACTCACGCTATCCTTGTGTCTCAAAAATAAACAAACATTGATCTGTCTGCACAGAGCTGGACTTGGGGTTTGAACTCACAAACCACAAGATCATGACCTGAGCCAAATTCGGATGCTTACCAGACTAAGCCACACAGGCACCCCTGATTTTTTTAAAACTTCCCATGAAAGTATTCATTTCATTTTCAAAAATCATCTTTTAGATTTTAATACTCAATGTTAATTGAAGAAGGCACTGATGCTCTGTCTCCAAGGCTATGATTTCAGTACGTGGGATAATACAGCACTGCAAATCATCATTTAAAATCAACAGATGTACGTATTCCAAAATCTAGTTTCTCCAATAGTGGTGGATGAGGCCAGGAAGTACGTGGACACATACATGATTCTTACTCATCTCAAATATGTAATTTTTAAAAATGTAGTAAAGATCATTATACTGGAGAGACCCACATATGAAGAGATTTGGCGAGGTTTTATGGTACTTATATTCTTTTTGTTCCTTTTAATTATTATTATTCAACAAGTTCCAGCTCCTCTCGACATCCAAGATTATTTATTTATTTGGATAAAGTGAGATTTGGATTTTTTTAATTTAAAGTCAGTGTTTGAAAATGGTAGTGTAATTAGGATATTGTCCTGGTGGCCATGAAAACTGGCAAGAAAACGGTCTAGTTGCTTACTGTTTCCTCCAACCCCTCTGTGCAGCTTTTCTAATTATGTCTTATAGTTGTGCCAGCCTAGTATGTCTTTCCTTCAGTTGAATTACTACTCATTCTTCACAGCTGGATTCCAGCCTCAAGCTCTCCATAAATAATTTTCATAATGACTTCCACTGGCACAGTATTTTCTATTTGCAATCTCCTTTAAATAAGTCTTAGAATGTCGGGTAAAATACTTTCTGGAAACGTTCATTTATATTTTCTCTTTTCGTTCCCCGTCTTTTCCTTCCATCTCTTAAAGTGTTTCCATGACTTTTGGGGCAAGGCTTCCTGGATTATATTTCCAGAAGTCTAAAGACCTGAGGAAAGGAAGATGTGTGCCCTCAAACTCTCCAGGCTGAGAACAGAGTGCTGTTGGCACAGGGAGACAGGGGACATGCAAACTACTCCCTGGCAGGACCCAAGGAACTCAGGGTGGACACGAGTGCTTGAAAAGGTTCGATCCTTGTGCAGACGTCTGTGCCAGAGATTTCTGCATCTCAAACATGGCAGAAACATAAAAATCATGGTTTGAAGTGACCATACCAGCAACCCAGATGTGGTATTGATTCACTAATATATTTACCCCTATTTGTTTCTATTATCTAGAGATTCCCTTCCTTCCCTCCTTCCTGTACTCCCTCCCTCCCTCTCTCCTTCCTTCCTTCCTTTCCTTCCTTTCCTTCCATGTATAGCTCAGCTACACATACTAAAAAACTTGATTTCATGCAGCATTTCTATTGTGACAGAAAGTTTTCTAGGTTATAGGAGTGCCATTGTTCCAGATTTCAAAGTATCAACTTAATGTGTTTATGGTGATTTTGATATAAAGACCTTTTAAAATATGTATATATGTAGCCAAATCTGCAAGCCTTTTCCTTAAATTAAAAAAAAAAAATTAAAGTTGGGGTGCCTGAGCGGTTCAGTTGGTTGAGCATCCAACTTCAGCTCAGGTCATGATCTTGTGGTTCATGAGTTCAAGCCCCACATGGGGCTCTGTGCTGACAGCTCAGAGCCTGGAGCCTGCCTTGGATTCTGTGTCTCCCTATCTGCCCCTTCCCCTCTCACACTCCATCTCTCTCTCCCTCTCTCTCTCTCTCTCAAAAATAAACATTAAAAGAAATGTTTTTAAGTCAATTTATATCATGAGTTAATCACCTATAAATTTTGTTTGGAAGATTGCTTTTTTTTAAATAACACACTTCAATCCATGTGTACTTATTTGAAATATGCTCAGAAGCAAATGTCTTATTCCAGTGTTTTTCAAAAATAAGCCAAGTGTCACAGGACCACTTATTAAATAACACTTTCTTTTCTCACTGATTATTAAAAACAGTTTCACCAGAAACAAAATTCTCACATTGACATTTGTATAAATGATTTTGAAATTATTAGAATTTGACAAGTTGTAAATATGAAATATTAAAAACTATTTTGTTAGAAAACAATTCCACTGTAATGTTTTTAGGTTCAAGTCTTCTGTATCTTCTGTTTCAAAGTGTTACAAGTGACCTTTTACAGGTGCTGGGCATTGATTTGAATATGCTGATGAAATCACTTGGCTTGCAAGATGTTTGATAGAAAAATGAAACCTTAAACTACCAAGTGTGTTTGAACAGATGATGTTTTTCTGCTTAATACACCAATATTCATTAAACAGAAGTATGTGTCCAAAGTTCAGGTATGAATAAAAATGAAATGGCTTTTCTGGGTGCTTACATGTTAATCTCCATTAGGTCATTATTTCTCAATACCATTATGATTTGTACTTTGCTCTTCAATATAAAAGAAGCAATTAAAATATTACAAAGCCCCTATGAACTCCAAAGAACTTTTGTTCTCATTACTAACCATTTGTAAACTGAAATTCTGTAGTTAGCTTTACAAACTTGCGTAATTGACTAATTCTAGGAACTTGTTCTACTCCTATTTTCATCCTTATTTCCCTAAATTTTCTCTCCAAATTATGGGCATCAAGTACCAGTAGAGGAAATACTAAGAATAATAATTTAAGAAGACAAAATTCTTCATGATATTTTATATTGTGCTTACTACCTCTATCATAATGAACTGAATCATATGATGGTATAATTTGCTTTTCTGTCATATGTGAAACATAGGTAGCATTCTCTGCTATATATGTTCCATGCACCTGTTCCTACCTACCATAAAATAGGATTCTCAAGGGTCTTGAAATACGTCGTATATGATTATTCCTCTTCAGTCCCTCCATCTCACTTCCTCTGACTCCCTTCCCCCGTCTCCCTCTAAGTTGCCCTCTTTCCTTCTCCCCTTACCCTTTCCAATCTATTTGACCTCTTGGAAAATACAGAGAGTTGTAAATACAAGTAAGAAACATGTTCATTTCACTGTATATCAACAAGTCAATACATATATTTATTAAAGGGAAATCTATTTGGAAAAGTAATTGTCATGCATTTTTTACATTTTGTAAATATCAGTATTTATTTCATCATTTATGACTTCTGAATCACTGATTCAATTTTTCGTTAGAAACATTATATTCAATTTAATACATAATGTACTCTTAAGTCATCTTATTTCATAGTGTGAAGTAATTAAGTGATTCTGGTCAGATTCAACTTTATGTTTCATTAGATGACTTTATTAAAACTCACATTTTAATTTTCATGTATCCATGTTTCTTAATATCAATGCCATTGGTTTTATGACACTTACTGGTTTTATTTCTTTTATGTGTTCAGTTTTTTCATAAACACATCCAGTTGAGTTCATTGTTTTACTTAGACGATCATCCTTTATAATTCAAAATTTAGCTTACCTAGTTTTTAAAAAATTGTGTCAAGACACTTTGTTTACACCCTACATGTTCTCTGAGAACCGTGGGAAGAACAGCTTTATCCTCAGAGATAGTTCCTTTCTTCAGGGTAAAACAGAGTGGTTTTGATTTGCAGACTCAATCTAGTGCAAGGCAGGTGTCTCAGTGAAAGAAATTCTAATTTTATTTACCCTTTATTAAACCCTTCATTTTTTATTAAACTTCTGGGTTTCTGTCAAGAATAATGTAATTATGTTTGTTTTTATTCAGAGACCTAAGATCTAGACAGTTAATTACAAATATATATAAATATGTGTGTGTGTGTATACAGACACACACTCTTACAACATATTTATATGTTAATTGCTGTTATTCAGGGCATGAGGAAGTATTCTCCTTAAATTGTCTTTCTCTATTCTCTCCATTTTTCCTTGCAGAGACAAACCGGATCTACTTGCTTCTTAAATGACTAAACTTGAATTTTTCTCCATAGACTTGTCCAGTTACTACTTCAAAAGACTTCTAGTACTTGGAGAGATTACTATTTTCAAAGTAAAGTGCGAATGTTTGGATATTTCTGTGATAGTGACACTACAAGAAATATAAAAGAAGCAATTTCAAGTAAAGATACAAATACTGATATTTACAAAATGTAAAAAATGCATGACAATATTTAATGAAACATATCTAACAATGTTGAGAAAATAAAGGACAGAGATTAGCATAAAACCCCTTGGAGATCATTAGAATTACATTCATTTAAATAAAATGATGAAATAACATATTTCAAAGCACTTAGGGCAAGTGGGTCAGAGTAGATGTTCAGTAAACAGTTAATTGAATATGAATTCATATGTTAGAAAGAAATGTCTTATTAAAAATAAAAACGTTCTTTTCTAATAATTGAGCACTACATAGTACTATGTGCCTATGTGCCAAGAATTGGCCTCAGCATTATTTTTGAATAATGTCTCTCAATCACTGGAATTTTTCAATACATTTAGTCTACTGGCACTTAGTTCTCCCACATCCATCAAGCCATTCATTTTCTCCATTTGAATTATTGAGAGAGATTTAGCCATAGCTGATTCAGGGTAGTAAGGACTTGTGAAAATTTAGGTTATTAGATCTTCTGTTCCTCAAATGATGACGCAGAAATTTACAAAGATTTCATCTGCTCATGACATTCCTGCAATATAAGTAGGAAATATAAAAGCATAAATTATACTTTTAAACATGGTAATAAAAAGTAAGTAGAAGAGGATATAAATGGTATAGATAACATTTTAGGTTGGATAGTGTTAAAGCAGAACATAGTATGACTCTGTCTGCTGAAAGCTTTCTATTTCTTCACTATAATCTGCAATAAGTCTTGCTTAAATTCACTTTTATAATTTTTTTTAACAAAACATTGTGAATTACACCGAAATGACTGACTTTTTAGTTGACATATTCTGCCCCCCTCAAAAATAACAAAACACCGAGACAATCCCAAATAATCAAACTTAGCCTTTGATCTCTATCAGAGGAAATGAAACACCTTTCTTTCTCCCACTTTGCACCCCTGTTTACCTTGTCTCCCTTCTACAACCCCCTACATTAGATTATCTTGTATCATGAACTAAGCCATAGCCAGATGATTATAATTAAATAACCTCATTGCAGTAACTAAGGAAAACATTCTGCTTCTTTCATCTTCAGAGATGCCTAAATGAAAAAAGGAGGCAGACTCACCCAGCATAGTATCAATTAATTTGCTGTGTTCTGTATTTATTTCTTGTTACACCATATGATATGCCTGTGTCACTCAGTAAGACTACTAAAGAGTAATCAGTTTTTTTTCATCATGAGGTTAAGAAATAAAAATGTAACTTCTAATTCAGGTTCAAATTGAAAACATCTCTTGTCAAAGATTTATACACTTCAAAATGTACCTCTATGCATCGTATATTAATGCTGTCTAATAAAATTCAGAGCAAAGAGGTTTCCCAACTAAATTAACTCAGGCGCGGCAGTCCATTGTTTAGACAAGACTTATTCTATTTAAGTGAGTGAGACAAATGATAAATCTATCCATGAACTGTATAGTACAATGGGGATATGGCCCTTATGGGTGAGCATCATTCCTAAGTCAGTGTCTCACCTTGACATTTATTTTCCGTAAGTAATGAGTTTACCCTTTAGACAGCATTAAGACAGCATTCATCTTCAGGAAGGTTGCAAGCCATTGACATTATCTCTTCCTTGGGCGATAAAGAACCTCGATTTCTGGATATGAAAGAATTTACGTAAGAAAGAACTGAATAATGCACACATTCAAAGCTGTTTTCACAATCAATAAAGAGCCAAACATGGAGTGCATGACTGACGTGCACTTTAAATAATGTCTGCTTCCAATGTGACAGAGTTCCTTTTCGGGCCATATGGATGTATAATCTTTTCCCTAAAAAACTGCTTTGAGTAAAATTCATCATCTTTTCAAAAGTTATGAGTTGTGGGAATACATTTTATTGCCACTTAGAGTATCTGAATAAATTAATTTAGATTCATTTTCATATCCTAATGGGAATCCCCCATCTTAATTCCTTTTCTCTCCTTCTCTTTCTATATGTATGTAAATATAAGTATATAGTTACAGATGTAGATAGATTTATATATGTGTATATATATATGTATGTATATGTGTGTATATATATATATACACACATATATTTAAAATTTTTTTTAATGTTTACTTAAACTTGAGAGAGAGGGACAGTGCATGAGCAGGGGAGGGGCAGAGAGAGAGAGGATCTGAAGCAGGCTCCAGGCTCTGAGTTGTCAGCACAGAGCCCAGCACGGGGCTTGAGCTCATGAGCTGTGACATCATGACCTGAGCCAAAGTCAGATGCTTAACCGACTGAGCCACCCAGGTACCCCATATATTTAAAATACCCACAAATTTGAATCAGTATGAAATGCTTTGAACTGCAAGTTGGTGAAGAAATAATAACATCAATTGAATGAATTATTTGATAGGGTTAAATTATTCAGCAGTGCCGGTCCGTTGCCCCACAAGAGGTAATGTCTATGTTTTTCATGTAATATACCTGCATATTCCTTATTGGTGGATATAGCAATCCAGATGCTGAAAATATAGGACACTACATATCTTGGAAAGTTATCTTTTTTGCCATGTGACAAACAAAAAGTCTACCTATAGAGGTGCATAGAGATATGGAATGGAGTTAGATAAATCTCAATATCCACATACTTTTTTCCTATACAATAAAAGGCAGTAAGTATTATGTGGCTTGCTTGGGCTTTAAACTACTTGAATTCCTATACCAGCTCCACTATTTACTGTATGACTTTTGGTAAGTCTTTATCCTCTCCACGCCTCAGTTTCCCAGTCTGTACAGTAGAGCCTACCTCATTGGATTAATGTCAGGATTAGATGGAATACTCATAAAGAATGTAGATTTAATAAACATAAACATTAATATAAAAGGGCACTTATTAATAATTGCTAATATTTATTGAGAGTTTGTTCATTTGTTTATTGAGTCATTGTCCTAAATGAAATGAGTATTTTTAAGTATTATCTCCATTTTTTTGGATAAGATAAAGTGAAACACTGAAAGGTGAAGTTAATTGCCAATCATTACATAGCTGCGAAGGTGTAAAACTTGAGTTAAAGACCACACAGTTTGGCTCCGGAATCTATCTACATGCTGAATCATTATAGTTTTCTTTTTTTAATTTTTTTTAGTGTTTACTTTTGAGACAGAAACAGAACATGAGTCGGGGAGGGGCAGAGAGAGAGAGTGGGAGACACAGAATCCTTAGTAGGCTCCAGGCTCTGAGCTGTCAAATCATGACCCGAGCTGAAGTCAGACGCTTCACCAACTGAGCCACCCAAGCATCCCTACACTATCGTTTTCAACACAAGCAAACACATGGAGAAATTAGAAAACATAGATATGAAAAAAATAAAAGTTCTCAATTCTCTTACCTGGAGATAGATTTGATTATTATTTCTTAATAGCATGTTTTCTAGATTTGTAGGTTTTTCACACAATATTATCATTCTGTCAAAATTTAGATACTGTATTTAAGAAAAACTCCTTGGTTTAATTGAAGACAAGATACGATGAATGAGGCTACTAAATTTGCCCAAGACTTCTGCTATATTTTCCTTTATTAGCTTAGCCTGATTAGATTTTTCTTTTTATTTATCAGATAGTTTTCAAATTGCGCTATAATATTCATTAGTATCTAAACAATTATAAAGAAACTCTAGAAATATAATGAATATGGCAGCTTATGTCAAGAGGAATTTTTAAAAAATTTTTTAATGTATGTTTATTTTTGAGAGACCAAGACACAGCAGGAGCAGGGGAGGGGCAGAGAGAGATGGAGACAGAACCCGAAGCAGGCTCCAGGCTCTGAGCCATCAGCACAGAGCCCGATGCAGGGCTCAAACCCACAAACTGCGAGATCACAACCTGAGCTGAAGTTGGATGCTTAACTGACTGGGCCACCTGGGTGCCCCAAAGGGAATTTTTAAGTCTCCAAAATAACAAAACACAAAGCAAAAATAAATAAATATAATTTCTGGGTAAGAGAAAATTTAAAAACTTAAAATTAAGAAATGCACAAAAGGTCAACTAATTTAGCTCCTACCTAAAATATTATGTATGTCGGTGTCCAACATAAATTTAAAAGACAAACAAGAAATTAGAAAAATTTTAATCATAAAATGAAAACACCAAAAATATTAATATACTTTAAAATAAATAAATTGATAATAAAACAAAAGGATATTCAATAAGAGGGTGAATGGGGCACTTAGTGGCTCAATCAGGTATCCAACTCTTGATTTTGTCTCAGGTCATGACCTTACAGTTTGTGGGTTCGAGCCCTGCATCAGGCTTTGTGTTGACAGTTCGAAGCCTGCTTGGGATTCTCTCTTTCTCTATCTCTCACTCTCAAAATAAATCCACATTAAAAGTTAAAAAATAAATTTATAAAAGGTGAAATATACTGTCTGCTAACAAAACTAAACACAAGTAACATATATATGAAAAGATAGCATATTAGCAATCAAAAATGCAATTTCTATTAATAAGATGTCATTGTCTTAACAGACTAATAAAGCCTAAGTATTTAGTTTTATTACTGACATTAAGAATGCAAGAGAATTTTCAATTTTACTCTACTGGTGCTTTTGTAAAATGGTGGAACAGCATCTGTCGCATTTTATGAATGTCTTCCCAGATAACAATCTATCACTTATTGTCTACAAATGCCTGAGTGCTTCCAGTGCAAACCAATCCATTCATAAGTGTGGGTACCAGGAACAGTGTTTTACCTCTAGAACACATCCATAGCCATGGCCAATCAGAATGTAAACTGAGCAGTAGCAAGGTAATCTTTTTGCCTGGCTAAAAGCTCAAGTCATGGGGCAACTGGGTGGCTCAGTCGGTTAGGCGTCTGACGCTTGATTTCCGCGTAGGTCATGATCTCACAGTTTGTGGGTTTGAGCCCTGTATGGGGCTCTGTGATGATGGCATGGAATCTGCTTAGAATTCTCTCTCTCCCTTTCTCTCTGCCCCTCCCCACTTGTGATTTTTCTCTCTCAAAATAAATAAAAAAAAAAAAGCTTAAGGCATGATATGATCTGGAGATATGTGAAGTGGCCATAGATGGAGAATCAGCCAGGCTGTTTTGCAGAGATTGAGAAAAGTGAGAGACACAGAGAAAAGGAGATAGGTGAGTCAGATTTAGCAGATGGCTTTCTAATTTCTATTCAGTCTCTCCCAATGGCCTGATTTCCATGAGTTCCAGGAAACCCCATGTCTCCTAATAACAAACAACTATTTTTCGTTCAACTTGTTCTTGATATTTGAAACCAAATAATAATAGAATAAATTGCTTGAAAAATTAATTCAGAATGTAAGCCAAGGACTGGAAGAAAATATTTAAAAAAGACATATCATAATGGATTGTTACCCAAAATATAAAAAGAGCACGTAAAACTCAACAAGGATACTAACACCCAATTAAAAATGATTAAATGACCTGAATAAGCACCTCACTAAAGAAGATATATAGATAGTAAATAAGCATATTAAAAGATGCTCAATGACATATGCTATCATGGAATTAAAAAATTAACACAATGAGATACCACTGCACACCTACCTGAATGGCTAAGACCCAAAATAGTGACAACACTAAATGTTGACAAGGATATGGAGCAACAGAAACTCTCATACATTCCTAGTGGGAATACAAAATGGTACAACCACTTTGGATGGCATTTTGGTAGTTTCTTACAAAACTGAACATACATTAACCATACAATCCAACAGTCATGTTCCTTCGTATTTATCCAAAGGGTTTGGAAACTTATGTCTACACGAAAATCTGCAGACAAATGTTTTTAGCATCCTTATCCATAATGCATAAGACTTGGAAGCAACAAAATATTCTTCAGTAAGTGAATGGATAAATCAACTGGTGCATCCAGACAATGGAATATTTTTCAGTGCTAAAAAGAAATGAGCTATCAAGCCACGAAAGACCGGGAGGAATCTTAAATGCATATTACTAAGCGAAAGATGTCAATCTGAAAAGGCTACATTCTACAAAATTCAAACTATGACATTCTGGAAAAGGCAAAACGTCGTAGACAATAAAAAGGGTAAGTGGTACCAGAGGTTAGACGGGAGAAATGAATAGAGAACAGAGGATGTGTTGGGCAGTGAAACTATTCTGTATTTTCTTGATACTATAATGGTAGACACAAGTCATTATACATTTATCAAAACCCATAGAATATTTAACAACAGTGAACTTTGAAATAATTGACTTAGGGTGATAATGCTGTGTCAATGTGGATTCAATTGTAACAAATATACCATTCTGGTGGGTGGTTTTGATAGTGGAGAGGGCTGTGCACATTTGAGGGCAGGGAGTATATGGGAACTCTCGCACTTTGTGCTCAATTATGCTCTGAACCTAAAACTACTCTTAAGTTTTTTTTTTTTTTTTTTAAGCAATTTGGGAATGTTTTTTAAGAACTTTAAAAATCTTTTGTTTTCTGAGCTTTTATTTTTTTAATGTATTTCTTTTTTATTTAAATCCAAGTTAATATATAGTGTAATAATGGTTTGTGGAGTAGAATTTAGTGATTCATCACTTACATATAATACCCAGTGCTCATCCCAACAAATGCCCTCCTTAATGCCCATCACTCATTTAGCTATCCCACCACTCAATACCCCTCCAGCAACCCTGTTTGTTCTCTACAGTTCTCTACAGTCTCTTATGGTTTTCCTCCCTCTCTGTTTTTATCTTTTTCCTTCCCTTCCCATATGTCATCTGTTTTGTTTCTTAAATTCCACATAGAAGTGACATCCTATGATATTTGTCTCTGACTGACTTATTTCACTTAATATATTCTAGTTCCAACCATGTAGTTGCAAAAGGCAAGATTTCATTCTTTTTGATCACCAAGCAATATTCCATTATATTGCATATAGTATATATATATGCAATATAATATATATATATATATATTATATATATATATGTATGTATGTGCATGCCACACATTGTTTATCCATTCATCAGTCTATGGACATTTTAGCTCTTTCCATAATTTGGCTATTATTGATAGTGCTGCTATAAACATTGCGGTGCATGTGCCCCTTCAAATAAGCCCTTTAAAAATAAGATAAACCCAATAATCCCACTTCTGAAAACCTGTCCTATGGGAGGATATTTAGATAATACTGTAAAATACAGATTATATTGTAAAAATGCTTTGTGTAAAAAAAGTTTAGAATAAAAACATTTATTGCATTGTTATTTATAAAAGTAAAAAGCAGAAAGTGATTATAAATACCCAACAATAAAGAAATGGTCAAATTGTAATAGATCTATACAACTCAATATAATGTAATATTAAAACCGCTTACAAAACTGATAAATTTACAGTTGGAAACATCTATTTTTTGGTTTTATACAAACCAAAACATCTATTTTTTGGTTTTATACAAACCAAACATCTATTTTTTGGTTTTGTTTTATTTTTGAGAGAGAGCACAAGCCAGGAAGGGGCAGAGAGAGACAGAGGGAGACCCAGAATATGAAGCAAGCTCCAGGCTTTGAGCTGTCAGCACAGATCCCGACACAGGGCTCAAACTCACGGACTCTGAGATCATGACCTAAGCTGACGTTGGACACTTAATCCACTGAGCCACCCAGGTGCCCCTGGTTTTATACAATTTTAACGGGGGCATTCTGGTTTGCATTTCACACTGCAGTTAAAAATTTTTAAACTTCATTGAAGAAATGCTGTCTAAGATTGCAACTGTAGAATTTTAGATAGCATGACAAACTGCTGAAAAAGCTTTTTCTTGTTGTCCAGGGAGGTTTTCCAGTGCTCCTCACTATCTACCACTGGGTTAATATACTTACCAGCATATTCCAATGACTCTTTCGTTTAGCTTATTTTTTTAAAATATTCTTTGTCCAAGGAACTTATTTTTATTTAAATTTCTCTATAATTTTAATTTTTCTAGTAAATTCTCTTCATAAACACATTGAAAACCATTTTTTTTGTTTATGTGGTTTGAAAAATTAAAAACTAAACTCTGCAAGAGTGTAATAAATAGTTTTGATTACTTCTGACTTTCTCTCCTTGGAGAAAACTAAGAGAGCTTCAAAGATGCAGAATTCAGAATGAAAAAATATGTCACACAATAAATATTTTTCAGGCAGTATCTAATGATTTGAGTAACCTTATATTTTCCTATAAAATATCAGTTGGTTAGTACCAAAGTGTCCAAGCTGCAAGGTTTTTGAAAAAGTATCTTGTCAATGTTAAGTTTAGCACAAAACAACCAATTCCAAGTTACCTTGAAACATTCCATAATACAAAATTTCAAAAAAATTCTTATGAAGTATGGCCATCGCTTATGTCAGTAATATCTATGGCTCTCAGGTTACTTATGTTTGCTACAGTATCCCCAGCATGGTTTTCATAGTTTTTCAAAATTGCATTGTTGAGTCTGAATCAGTAGTTGGCAATATATTTGTTCATTAGTTTTCTCTAGACCTTTTGATTTAAACTTTTAATATCTATAGTTTCTTAAAATTTTGTAGTATGTATTTTTATGTTATTTTCAAGATCTAGTGAGAAGTCATCAAAAAAAAAACCCACAAAACCTCTCACATATAAACATTTGTTACTGTATTAGTAGCAAAAAGACACCTAGTATTTTTCAATTCACTTTAGGATTATTTCTTTGAGGGACACTTATTTTTGAAGTTCTTGATTCCTTTCTAAAATGTCTGAATTACTGAAGTTGTCAAAGTTTCAGATTTCTCCCTTTCCGTCCATCTATACCCCAGAACCAGGTTCCCTCTTGGGCACGGATTATGTGTGGGTGAGGAGGAAGATGGTTCAGATTGATAAAGCAATACCCCTGGGAAAAAGACGATTAACATGTAGAAAGGGATTTCCCTGCAGTATAAATACCAGCACGCGCCCTCCTGGTTGCTTCAGAGCCTTCCTGATGTATATATGCAGGTAGTGAGATTTGAAACGGCCCTTTGAAACTGTAATATAATCAAACTCTGATTTGGGGAGAAGCAGTTCTCCTCCTTTTTCTACTCTCTTGTGGGAATGAGTTGCCAACCTTTTACTTCGGCTGATACCTTTATACCTCTGAATTCCGAGTCTTCTGCAACTCTGCCTCTGATAATGCATCACAGCGCTGCCGAGTGCCTCCCGGTCTCCAACCACGCCACCAATGTGATGTCTACAGGTACTGACTCCCATCCGGGTCTCCGTGCGGCTGGGCCTAAAGATTTCAGGATGGATCCTTTGGATCTTGTTAGCTTAGAATCTCCTCGCTTCTTTCATTTTCTCCTTTAATTTAAGTTAAATATTAAGTACATTTAAAAAGCCAAAGTACCTAAGAAATTGTTAAAGAACTATTAGTAAGCGTTGTAATTTCAATTGTTGGTTTTATTATAAAGAAGATTTTCTACATAACAGTGAGTCTGGGTGTTTTTAATCCAAAAAGCATTTTTATGTAAGCATTTATGGATCAAGAGCAAACTAAAGCAATAGCCTAAATAGGGTTTAAAAGGTGTTACTTCTTTATCTTAAAGATGTATTTGGTTTTACCATGTCCCAAAACAGCCATATACCTCACAGTAAACACAACTGAATGATTCCCAATACCAAAAACTACGGATTTCAAAGAATAAAATAATTAAATGATTTTAACAAATATATTTTTAGCATAATTCAAAATTCAAAAATCAAAACTAGAAGACACATGTAACATTTAGAACCCATAAAGCTGAGTTAAAATCTCTCAAAACTGAGTTCTGAAGAGACTTCAATCTCTAACGAAATTTTAATGTTTTCTTACAGAACTTTCTTATGTAAAAATTAAACTTGAAAATTTGAATATATTGTCTCGAATACAAATAGGTATGTGTTGCTAATGCACCCTTTCTTTATGCAGTAACAAGGTTTTTAAAGTAGATTTATAAGCGGACAAAGTTTTGAATTAAGTAAATTTCTTTCATAAGTAAGTTTGGGATTAATCTGCAGCTGAATTTTTTTTAAAATCTAGAGAGTATGTATCTGGATTGTGGTAAAATTATTAATGTAGAGGTTTTTTTTTTTTCCATCTACCAAAGATTCTCATAATTTAAATAAAAAGGGAATAATGGAAGTCTCCCAAACATATTTTTTGGAAAATATAATAAAGTATTTTAACCAAAAATATGTGCTATAATTAAATGTAAGCAGTTATCACAGTTAATTGTATATTTTAAATAATAGATATATCTATTCTAAGTATATATTTAAATAATATTTAAATACATGATTATAGCATTTGATTTTATAATTTTTCCATCAGATAAAATTATAATATACTAGGTAAGGAAGTAGGAATAATGCCTATAATGAAAAGAGCATTGGATATAACATGGGTTTCATGTTTGTTTAATTTTGGATTGCATAGTGAGATTTTTATATTTGATCATTATAATATAAAATATTATAATGTAAAATTACTTCCGTTCTTTCTACATGCCAATTTTAAAATGAAAATTTGAAGATTTATCAATAGTAAGAGAAAATGTTGCTTTCTGAAGTGACCTCATATCTCTAATCACTAGATTGTATCTCAGAATTTTCAAAGGATTCTAATTCTATACTTAATAATATCTTATATTTATTCAAGAATTTATAATCATATTTATGCAAACCTATCACTATGTTCAGGATATGAAGGAAAAATGAGGAAATACATAAGGAGTGGTTTTATTGTCAATACCCATACTTTTAGTCAACTTGGTGATTCATGCTTAAAGCTTGATTAAAGTTTAGCAATTCAAATTTATTTTCATAATACACATTGATTCCACAAGACAAGTAAAACTATGAATGAGGTAATATTTATATACTGCTTTCAAACTTTACAGATCTCAAGTCACTCAACAATTTTTTTTGACCAGCTTTATTATTAGAATTTTTGCATTGATTGTGGGCATCCAGAAAACTTCTTGATTTCAACATCAACATAAAGACATCATCCACTGTCATGGATTTTTCATCAACATCTGCATTTAGTGGGGTTTTTATGATTGTATCCAAATAGAGACCAGTTGCTTGGCCATTTTCTCTTTGATGGAAGAAATTGTAAGGAGAATAGAGATAATGACTGTTCAGGAGTTGGTTTCTGTATTCATTCCTCTAGAGAAAGACCACTATATACAACCATATTATACAAGAATTTTAAGAGATTATTCCTCCAGTTTATTGTAATGTGTATATGAGATGGAACCTACAAGAATTCTGCAACTCCCAATTGGCCAATGTCCAAACCGGTCAGTCACCCTTCATAGAGCACAACATAATTAAAGATTGTTATCATCCAGATTGATAATTTATGATCTGGTTACCTAAGACAAAATTTGATTTCTGCTTTTAGCCTCCTCAGCAGAGAATTTCCCCCAAGTGAAAACAAATTATTGCCATATAACTTTAAGAATCCCATAAATGTGTCTTTTTGCAATGAAATGACTGTGTCTTGAATCCTCATACATTTTCTTACCAGTCCCGTCTATTTTGTCTTTGATCCAAACTCCTAAATGTTTGTGTGCATATTTCCTGGTGACATCGTTGGGAAACACAGCAACAGGACTTCATTATTCTGTTCCTTCCTGTCATTATGGAAACCAGCCATCGACCTATGGAGTGATGGCAGGTAAGAAAAATTGTCTGCATATGTGAGGTTGAGTTTGGGGACACTAAGATGGATTTCTTGGGTCTGAGAGAATCTTATTATTTATTATTTTTTATTCTCCACTTAGTTAACATACAGCGTAGTCTTGGCTTCAGGAGGGTCTGAGGGAACCTTTAGCAGAATGTGTCATGAAATTCTTATTGCTTAACCTTGGAAATTGCTGGTAAACCACTACTTACTGAAATGTTCCCTAATATGTGATACCTTCAGAGATCATAATGGTTACACCTGATTGCCCTTATTCTACATAACCCTGAACTTCTGTGCTTAACTCTTTTGTTTGCTTTGTATGAATTTTACTCTAATTCATTACTGCCAAACTGCAGATTGTCACTTGATGTTATTGATGTTACTTATGTCACCAGTTATAATATGGTTGTGACTAGCCTCTCGTGCTTATTTAAGTTTAAACAAACTAGCTAAAATAAGGTCAAATTTAAAATTTAGTTCTTCGGTTGCAGTAGCCACATTTCAAGTGTTAATAAACTCATGTGGCTACCAAAGCAGACAGCACAGACTTCTACAACATCTCCCTCGTTGCAGTATTTCTTCTGGATATTTGGCCCGTGAGGTAAACAAGACATTGAAAGCTAAGAGTGAATCGTAGCGGCTTTAGTGATAGTTGTTTAAAGCTGTGGCAGCTCTGAGTTGTTGTTAGTCTTAAATGAGATTGAAATAGTTGAAGTTACTTTTGTTTTTCCTCTGGACAAAAAAGCATCACTAGATCAAGGTTAATTATTTATTGATGCTTGTATGAAAGCACTGATAACACATTTCTTAAGAGGAAAATCTGACCTAATCTATTCATAACAAACCTTATGACTTAATTTTAAGATATGGCCAGGCAAAAGATTTTAAGGGTTTAACAAAGTACACAATTTTGTATACATATTTTTTAGGTATTCTTTGACCTTTTATATTGGTTACTACAGGGAGAGAAACCTTATGGGTGACAATAAACTACTGAGGTTCTATGTGAGAAAATAAGAGAGAGAGTATGTGTGATACTAAGGGAGAAGCTTTAGATAAATGAATCCTATATTAAGGAAATCTTTTTTTTTTTTTTAGTTTATTTATTTTGATAGGAAGAGAGAGAATCCCAAGCAGGCTCCATGCTGTCAGCTCGAGCCCCATGTGGAGGTTGATCTCAGGAAACGTGAGATCATGATCTAAGCAGAAATCAAGTCAGACACTTAACTGACCCAGCCACCCAAGCACTCTTGAGGAAATCTTTTCTAACTGCTTTGTCTTGTTATCATCCCTAATAAGTGATGGGTGGGGGGGGGGGGGGAACCCATGGATTTACAACTATAAATTTGAAATAAAATTTAACAAGTATTTTAGTTCAACATTTCATTTCTCCAATTTTTTTCATGTTGAGACTAAATAAAACATTAAAACTTCAAGCTATTCCAGAAACAATGATCTCCACTTACATTCCGTCAATGAGCATTCTACGTAAACTAGTATCCTCACCTTTATGGTAAGATGAAGACTAATGAAGACCTGTAAGTCCTAGTATCTTTTTTTAGTAATTATGAAATGGGGACGGCCATATTTTTCCCCTTGGAAGACTGATTATTTATGATTCATATATTTAATAGTTAATCAGTATTCATGGTTAATGAGAACAGCCCTTGTTGATGATAAGCTACTCTCATTATAAACATAGTAGAATGTGCATTGAGCCAATAGAGGTGTAGGCAGAATGCTTTGTATGGCCCACACCACATTGGGATCTTGAAGACCAGATGTGACCCGCACATGGCTGTACGCGACTGTCTCTTGGAGGAGCAGCCTTGCTGACCACAAAGCCAGGTCCAACTTGAGGTGCCTTCGAAACTAGCAACAGGTGGCAGAGGATGGAGGTTCACCACAGACCAAACACTGAGATGGTTTTTGCTACCACCTCCCTCCCCCTTGAGGCTACTGCCCTAGTGGGTTTGCAGCTGGCCTGAGAATTCTAACCCGTTTCTAGTTTCCAGGCCCAGGCTCACAATGAGAGTCCACAGGCAGCGGGGGCTGTACTGACAAGCCCCCTCGGCAGGCACTCAGCAAACCCTCTTCCTCACTGCAGTTGAAAAGGAGAGCTTCCAGAAAAGCCCTTTAAAATGATCCAAAGCCTGCTTTAGTGACATGAACAGCAATATGGTCATGCTAAGACTTGAATGTATCGCTAGAGTCTTAAAAGTTATTTATATTTAGTCACCGAAAGAAAAACTCACCGTGGCAAGCATCGAGATTATATTTGAATATCTTTTGAGAGTGATATGCTTTATTATTGGAATGTCATTATTTTGACATATATTTAGTATTGGTTTTTGCATCCTAGATTAAACCCCAGAGAATCTGAACTCTTCTGTCTTTATCCCCAGAGAGGCTACACAAATTGAGTTATAAAACGCAGGAATTCAAAAATAAGAGCACAGAGATATAAAATACACCAGAGAAACCTGGCTATGTCATTGGAATTTTCCGAGAAGCCTCAGAGCATTCATCAAATCAGCCACTTGCCCACACTCCGCAGAAGCGTCTTATTATCTACAATAAAGACAGGTTTATTGTCATGTATGCGATATGAAAGGAATCTAGAGAAAGACATATATTTCAAAGGATGTGAAATTGCTTTATTTTACTGTGGTACTCTTATACCCGTACTCTGATGCTTACATTTAGTTTGAATGTTTTGTTAAATTAATAACCCACTGGAAGGGAAGAGCTATAGCTAATATTTGTTAAGGTTAGTAGGGAGGATTTTTTAAATTATGAAATGAATCCACCATGCCTTATCCATATGTGGGCACACCAAAGAGAAAGATGCATTGGGAACGATGAATTAGCCACACCATGAACTAATTACAAACCTGTTCAAGTCACTTAACCTCTCTGAGTTTTAATCTCTTCCTATCTGAGTTGTGGTGAGAGCTACAACTTTATTGAGGTTGAATTGTGGCAAATTTGTACCAACTTGACCTGGCTTTCCCATGATCTTCTCTTTAGATACTGTTGCAGCTAAATGCCTTCTTCTGTCCTTTCATCCCTGAGAATTTAGATTATTCAACAGCCTACAACATGGATAACAGGAAACAGTGAATTAAAATTGCTCTCTAAGTGGAGGCTGGTGGCTCAGTAGGTTGAGTGTCCAACTCTTGACTTTGGCTCCGGTCATGATCCCAGAATCATGGGATTGAGCCCTATGTGGGATTCCGCACAAGCAAGAAGCCTGCTTAAGATTCTCTCTCTCTTCCTCTGCCCCTCTCCCCTACTCTCTTTATTTAAAATAAAAAAATTTTTCAATGTCAATTTAAAAATTTAAAAAAAGCTCTTCAAAGTCTCTTCTAGATGAACACAACACAAAAGAACAACAAAAAGACCTCAAATGCTAATTCTTGAGTATTTGAAATTGATTCTCTTCTGAAGGGGGTGAAAGCTAGGCAACACACTCAGTGGGCTGTCTGCTCTGCCCACCATCCTGGGGAAACTGAGCAAATCAGCGGCACAGTAATGTGTGTTAAACACAGCAAGGTCATATTATATAACGGCCAAGCCAAAATGAGGTATGAGAGTCCTCATTTGAAAATTAATTTCAAGAGGGGGGCTCCTGGGTGGCTCAGTCGGTTGGGCATCTGACTTCGGCTCAGGTCATGATCTCACAGTTCGTGAGTTCAAGCCCCGCCTCAGGTTCTGTGCTGACAGCTCGGAGCCTGGAGCCTGTTTCAGACCCTCTCTCTGACCTCTCTCTCTGACCCTCTCTCTGACCCTCTCTCTGACCCTCCTCTGACCCTCCCCTGTTCATGCTCTGTCTCTCCCTGTCTCAAAAATAAACATTAAAAAAATTAATTTCAAGAGAAAAGTAAAATAGCTGAGGTTTGGAACGATGAATTTTTTTTTTAAGTTTATTTTTGAGAAAGAAAGAAAATGGGGGAGGGGCAGATAGAGAGGGAGATGCAGAATCCAAAGCAGGCTCCAGGCTCTAAGCTGTCAGCACAAAGCCTGACACGGGGCTAAAACCCACGAACTGTGAGATTATGACCTGAGCTGAAGTTGGAAGCGTAACTGACTGAACCATCCAGGCACCCGCATTGTTTTGTTTTGTTTCTTTTTAATAATAAGTGAATAAGAAAAGATAATTATGACCGAAAATGCCCTCTCTAACTGCTCGTATGCAATAGACAACAGAAATCAGTTTGATGGTTGACATAGAGAAATAGTCAACTTTGGAGCCCAGCTCTCATTCTGAAGTTGTTTTCTTTCCTCTTCTCCTCCTTTGTCTCCCCCTCTGCAGTTCCTCATTCCTCCCCCCACTCCTTCCTTCCTCTTCTTTCTCTTCTTCCTTCTTTCTCCTCCTTTTTTCTACTTCTCCTTTTTTATTTTGTTTCTCCCTAACTTGTTCTGGTGGTGTTGACTCTGAGGGAGGAAGTAATTCTGAAGGTTTGGGGTTTTTGTTTGTTTGTTTGTTTTTTAACCTCTGAATCAGAAAAAACTGTTTCGTAGCAGTAACATGAGGCATTTTCCCTAAGTTTTCTTAGTCTCTCAACTACTCAATTTGATCACTATAGCAGGAAAGCATTCCCAGGCCACGTGGAAACAAATGGGCATGGCTGTGTTCCAAATAAATTACAAAACCATGCAGAGGATCCCTGCTGTATATGGATAAGATTTTCCCCGTGCATAGAAAAGATCACAATTCACACTTCTGGTTTGCCTCACTTGGTCAGGTGTGAAGAACAAATAAATAAATGAATGAATGAATGAATGAATGAATGAATGAATGAATTAAAACATTGAAATACACATTCCTTTGCATGTCTCCAGCAAAATGGTGAATTTTACTGTGTCCCTCTGGTTCCCCTGTGTGTTCTTGTAAGGCTTCAAGTCCGGACCCTCAGAGACATTGTCAGCATCCAGAGCCACGTGCTCCGGAAGAGCAATTTGCCCCATACCATAGTGTGTTGAACCAGCCACCTTGGCCTCCCCATTGCTAGCTTTAAAAGATTTACCTCTTTTCTTCTCCCACGTCCGCCACATGGAAATATACGACCCAGCAATTTAGGAAAGCTTTTGTGAGGAGCACCTGGGTGGCTCTGTCCATTAAGCATTCTGCTCAGGTCTTGATCTCACAGTTTGTGAGTTCAAGCCCCACATCTGACTGAGCACTGATGGTACAAGATTCTCTCTCTCTCCCTCCCTCTCCTCCCCTTCCCTGCTCGTGCCCTCTCCCTCTCTCAACACAAATAAAAGAAAGGTTTGGGTGGATTAATCTACAACATGAAAATATACTTCAGACTGTAAATAAGGTGCAAACACTTCCAAGAGGTTTAGCTGTGTGCTTCTCTAGCCTCACACTGCTTTATCTGTGTTTTGGAAATTGTTTATGAGACTCTGGCTACAGAGGATTCATTGCTTCTTTTATCTTCTTCCCACTTTTAAAAATTTTTTATGACATCTCTTTTTTAACATTTATTTACTTTTGAGAGAGACAGAGCATGAGCAGGGGAGGGGCAGAGAGAGAGGAGACAAAATCCGAAGCAGCCTCCAGGCTCTGCGCTGTCAGCACAGAGCCTCACACGGGCCCAAACCCACGAACCGTGAGATCATGACCTGAGCCAAAGTCGGACGCTTAACCAACTGAGCTACCCAGGTGCCCCGTTTTTGTTTTTGTTCTTGTTTTTAATCAGTACTTCAGAAAGATTTAATATCTTTCCATACATACCCTACCAGTCACTGTCCACTCTCCCCCAAATATAGGATCATATGAGACACACAGCACTTTGCCTTTGCTTATGACTGTCATGAATTTCTGTTTAAAGTTAATTCCAGGAGAAATGTGTCTGTGCAGATAACTGTGGATATATTCACTTAATGAAAAATACAAACATATCACACATTGTGTTTTCCTTTGCTCTGGATGCCAAACCTTTGAACATAGTATCTCCTGTGTACTTTTCATGGACTCACATTCAAATTTATATTTTAAATGTTGATTTTCCCAGAGTATCTTTTAAGTTTATTTATTTATTTTGAGAGAGAGGGTGAGAGAGAACGCAGGGGAGAGGCAGAGAGAGAATCCCAAGCAGGGTCTGAACTGTCCGATGCAGGGCTCAAACTCATGGACTGTGAGATCATGACGTGAGCCGAAATCAAGAGTCAGATGCTTAAGGGACTCAGCCACCCAGGCACCCCTTTCCAGGGTATTTATAATGTATAAACTACCTCTATAATTTTCCAGAAATAGAGGTGGCTCTCTTCTAATATTGTAATAAACTATAATATTTTTGTCTGAAAGTATATGTTTAATGTAGCCAAATATATTTAAACTGCAGATGTCTTTAAAGGAAAGTACATTTGGCTTACCTGAGTACAGATTGCCTAAAAATTGAATGAGGTGATTATTTCAGTGTGGTTTATTACAGTGCTTATTGGACTTTAGATCTGGTTTTAGCTGTATAGTTGATTCATTGTAGCATCCAATGGAGGTTGTTTAACTTCCTTTTACTTAAATTTTCTAAATTTTAAATTGTGAATAAAATTTGTTTCTATTTCACTTATATAAAGACAAGATGACAAGTGTGAAATGGACACAGCACAAAGTATCACGTAGATTTGTAGCAGTGTGTGACTATGGTCAGCAAGAAAAATAAAAAACGATGACCACAAAGGCTAATAAATAGACCTTACGGCATAGCATATAAAAGATATGTAACAAATTATTTATGGAAAATAAAAATTTGACTTAGGTAAAATGAGTTATCTGAAGTGCTTTAAGATACATTAAATGTGTAAAATCACACAGCAGACGGCACATATATATACACAGTGGGATATTACTCTGCCTTAAAGAATGAGATGGCCATTTGTCACGGATGGAGCTAGAGAGTATTATGCTAAGTGAAATAAGTCAGAGAAAGAAAAATACCAAATGAGTTTACTTATATGTGGAATCTAAAAAAACAAAACAAATGAACAAACAAAGCAGAAACAGACCCATAAATACAAAGAACAAACTGATGGTTGCCAGAGGAAAGAGGGAGAGACATGGGCAAACTGGGCGAGGGGGAGTAGGAGATACAGGCTTCCAGGTATGGAATGAGTAAGCCACAGGGATGAAAGAGCACAAGGAATGTGGTCAATGATATTGCTTAAATTTTTTTTTAAGGTTATTTTTGAGACAGAGCATGAACGGGGGAGGGTCAGAGAGAGAGGGAGACACAGAATCCAAAACAGGCTCCAGGCTCTGAGCTGTCAGCACAGAGCCCGACGCGGGGCTCGAACTCACGGACCATGAGATCATGACCTGAGCCGAAGTCGGACACTCAACCGACTGAGCCACCCAGGTGCCCCTGTGGTCAATGATATTGTAACAGCATCATCTGGTGACAGATGGCAGTAGCTACACTTAGAGCAAGCACAGCAAACACAGAGTCGTCCAATCACTATGGCGTATACCTGAACCAACGTAACATTGCGTGTCAAATATACTTCAATACAAAAAATAATAAAATAGTAAGGTAGAGAAAAAACCTCAGCAGCTTATTTTTTTCTCGCTGCTTTTACTCTTTCTCATAGTACTTCATTAAGTGTCTTGAGTGATATTTGGTGTTTTTGAATGATACAAGAAGTGAAGATTGTTTTCATATATCTGAGTACCAACTCTTAAAGCCTAAGTGGAAGCAAAGTCTTGAGATAAATATTAAGCAAATCCTAAAATAAACGTGATCGGTTTCCTTTTATGTAATTTCTTTTACTTCAACTAGCAGAAATGCAAAGCTAATAGAAATTAGTAAACATTGGGACACCTGGGTGGCTCAGTCAGTTGCGTGTCCGACTTCGGCTCAGGTAATAATCTCATGGTTCATGAGTTAAAGCCCCACATCGACCTCTGACCGCTCAGAGCCTGGAGGCCGCTTCAGATTCTGTGTCTCCCTAGCTCTCTGCCCCTCCACCACTCACTCTCTGTCTCTTTCTCCCTCTCAAAAATAAGCATTAAAAACAAAAGAAATTAATAAACATTTTAAAAATTAATAGAACTGCTTTTGAAAATTTTATCTTGTCTGATCAATATACCACCCACTAAAGCATAGAGTGGACAATTAACTGACTTTAAAAAGTAAAACTGGGTAATTTGGGTTTGTAAAAGAAGCATGAATTTTTTTAGACAGGAATAGTTTCTTTCAAATATATTTCACAGCAGCTAAATTTATTTTATGCTATTTTTGTTTAACTCCTCACTTGTATATTACTTTGCTCCCAAAAAGGACATAGTCTATGGAAAGGGGCACACTTTATAATTACATATTGTCATATAAATAATGCAAGTCAATCATTTGCTGACTTACACTATTCTTTGGTTATTACATATTGATATATTAATATAAGATTTATATATTCTAGAAAATTACATTATTACTCATGTCTTTGATTTGTGAATGTATTTATAGAAAAATAATAGGTAGCATAAATTTGATATATTTTTTCAGTGTTTCCAAGAATGATTATTGCATACATTCTATAGTAATTTATTTTTAGCTTAAATATTTATTTATACTCATAAGAAAAATGATAAATTACCAAGTATTTTATTTGTATAAAATGTCTTGCTTATACAAGTGTCATTAACTATAAATTGAAGTGAAATCTCTACCAATAAAAACAATGTATTGATGAGGAAAAACAGAAATGTGTCGAAATTTGGCTGATGCTGTACTGTCATCCACCCATGCTCCCCAACTGAGAGTGACTCTCCTTTCCTAGTACAGAATGAAATCTGCAAGAAGTTTTTAAAAAATTACATCTTTTAGTGTTTTTGTGATTTATTATTTAGCCCAATCAGTTGATCTAATGCTTCATCATTTATGGGCGATTGCCTATCATATCTAGAATTGCACCCTTCCTTGTCATTAGTTTTGCTTCTTCAATAATAATCAAGAAATGATTCCATTATATTGTATACTTTTCAAGAAATCTTGATGCTGCCTTTTAATAGAACTTTAAAAATTACCTTTTTTCCTTTCACTCCTTGAATCTATTTAACCATATTAATGTATTTCATGTTCTCATTATTTTCTTTTCACCTGCCTTTGTTAAATTAAAAAAAAAAAAGACACGATTATTTTCCCTTGAAATTAAGCATTGACTGATAAAACAGGGGAGCTTCTTAATATTGTAAAATTAATTTTCTAATACTAAGAAAACTTCCCAGCACAGCACTTTAAGCATATGCGTTGTTTATAATAAACATCACAGATTATTTGCGTAACGAATTAAAATAACAGAGATTGAAATCTACATTCCAGTTTTAGTTGAACCTCAGATTCACAGGAACAGGTGTCTTTTAAGAGAAAAATGAAATAATGGGAAACATACTTCTGACAGTATTTGCTTATTTCTATTTTAATTATTTGCAATTCCCTGCTTTTTTCCTTTGGCATTATTTTTGTTTTTGCTGCTCTGAGGAAGGTGGAAAAGAAACATTTTTACTAAGCTACTCTGACTGCTATTTTAGAAGGCTGAATGTTACTTAACCTTTTAGAACTGTGACAGCTAGGGGTGCCTGGTTGGCTCAGTCAGTTAAGCATCCAACTCGATTTCGGCTCAGGTCATGATCTCACAGTTTCTGAGATCAAGCCCTATGTTGGGCTCTGGGCTGACAGCATGGAGGTGGTTGGGATTCCCTGTCTCCCTCTCTCTCTCTCTCTGCTCCTCCCCCTCTCTCTCTTTCTCAAATAAATATGAAAAAAAATCTTTTTTTAATTTTGACAGCTGTAGGGAAATAATGGTTTCAAAGGTGCAAAACTTTTGCTTGTATAGAAATGGCGGACAATTACAAATCCCTTTCCTTTCCTCTCTTTGTTTATTCACAGGTAGCTTAACCCCTTGTCTTTACAAGTTTCCTGACCACACCTTGAGTCATGGCTTTCCTCCCATGCACCAGCCTCTTCTGGCAGAAGACCCCACCGTCACTGATTTCAAGCAGGAACTCAGGCGGAAAAGTAAATTGATCGAAGAGCCCATAGACATGGATTCTCCAGAAATCCGAGAACTTGAGAAGTTTGCCAATGAATTTAAAGTGAGAAGAATTAAGTTAGGTATGCACTTTTTAAGAGTAACAGGCATACACCTTAGTCTGCAAACCCTTACTATATTACTGTTCAGTCTCTTATACTCTACTCAGAAGTCTAAGTTCTTATTCTACATCTCTGCTGTGGATATAAGTTACTCCAATTATGGAAATCCTACAAAAACCTTTATCTCCTTGTTAATTCTTAATATCCTAAATACATAGGTTTTTAAATTAATGCTATTTTTTCCCACTTACCTACCTCAAAATTTGTCTTGAAGTACTTGCTTTTCTATTTTATTTGAACTTAGGAGTAGATAAGTCATTCATATGATTCGAAGGCATAAAGGGCATAAGTGAAATATATCCTTTCTGTTTGTCTTTCCTGTTTATCAGGTTTCTTTGCATCCTTCCAGAGATACCTTATGTACATATAAGCAACTATACAGACCTTTCAATATAGATTTTTTTCTATAAAAAAAAATGAGTTTGAGCTCAAATGAGTTTGAGCCCCACTTTGGGCTCCATGCTGACAGTGCAGGCCCACTTGGGATTCTCTCTCTCTCTCTCTGCCCCTCCCCCTGCTTCCACACTATGTCTCTCTCTCAAAATAAACTCATTTTTAAAAAATCCTATGATGATTCACATCATAAATGCCATTTTGTACCTACATAAATTTATATGTAGGACAAGTGTTAAAAACACAATTTCTTAATTAAAGTGTGTGTATTTGTAATTTTGATAGATGTTGTCAAATTGGTCTGTATAGAGGTTGTACCAAATTTTACCACCACGAGTGTCTCTTGGCAAACTGCTCAGAATATAATCTTTATTTTTATTTTTCCTTAAAAGCATATCCTCAGCACTTAGAACAGTGACCGACAGCACACAGAATAAAATTGTTGAAGAAAAATGTGGTTTAATCTTTTGGGTCTTTGCAAATCAGGTAAATCAGATAGGTCAAAGTGGTACCTCATGGTACTTTCATTTTAAATTTGAGTGAAGATTGAAAAACGGTACTTCATGTGTTTTATAGTCATTTGGAATTCTTTCTCTGTGAACCGTAGATAGCCTTTGCATGCTTTCTATTCAATAGTGTTTTTTAACATAAAATAACTATAAAAATTAGCCTTGATTTAAATTCATGAAGTAGTGTATCTTTTAAATGGATTTAAAATGATAGTTCCACCCTCCGCACCTGTGGAATGAACCACAGGTAATTTTGTAATATTTATTGATGGGCATTGTATGTAACCATTTTATGCATACAGATATATAGCTATAGGCCCTGAATTAATATGCAATGACTATATATGATAAACACAGCAATAGGCATCTTTACAACAACCATTTTCGATGAGCTATTTATATTGCTGTTAATATTTCAAATTCAATGCTGATGGTTGATATCAACTTGTACTCTAAAAGTGTTTTGGGACAATCGATAGGGATCTTTGGCCTGAAGCATTACCAAATGATATAATAAATGTCCTCGAAGATACATGTAAAATACTGGGTGATCACGGTCTTGTAATAAACATGTTTTTAGGGAAAGTAAACATAATTCTTAGTTTTACTTGGTACCCTTTAGCAATATAGTTGAAAATTTTATAGATGAGATAAAAATATTTGTGATATATCATACATTTTATGCATCATATTTAATACACTATTTTTTAGCATATATCATCAGACATTTAATAAAGACAGCAAAAATTTTTTAGTGTCTTATAAAATGTTTGATACCTCTATCCAATGTCACTAAGTACTGTGAATGGCAGATGTTCCTGTCTGAATTGTTTTGTCTTCTAGAAAAAATTAAGAGTATTTTTTGAAGTACTTGACAATTCTACATGGAACTTACTAAACAGTTCTAAATTGCCAATGCATATGCTTAAAAGAAATACTTCATAGTTAAAGACCAAAAGAAAGACCAAAGTGAATCTTTCTTGAACAGCTGGAGCTAATGGGTCTTTATTGCCCTCTCACAGGATACACCCAAACCAATGTTGGGGAAGCCCTGGCAGCTGTGCATGGCTCAGAATTCAGTCAAACGACTATCTGCCGATTTGAAAACCTGCAGCTCAGCTTTAAAAACGCATGCAAACTAAAAGCAATATTATCAAAATGGCTGGAGGAAGCAGAGCAAGTCGGAGGTACTGAAGTTAGATCTCTGAGGGCTGTGTGATGTTTTAACCTAGAAACAATGGTAGGGAAAGACAGATACCATATGTTTTCACTCTTACGTGGATCCTGAGAAATTTAACAGAAGACCATGGGGGAGGGGAAGGAAAAAAAAAAAAAAGGTTAGAGAGGGAGGGAGCCAAAGCATAAGAGACTCTTAAAAACGGAGAATGAGCTGAGGGTTGATGGGGGGTGGGAAGGAGGGGAGGTGGGTGGGTGGTGGTCTTTGAGGAGGGCACCTATTGGGATGAGCACTGGGTGTTGTATGGAAACCAATTTGACAATAAATTTCATATTACAAAAAAATGTTTCATAATACTAAAAAAAGGAAGGATAATGAAAGCATAGAAATAAGTTTACTGAGAAGGGTAAACTGAGTGAGAAGATAAGCTGTAGAAGAACAGGTTTCTAGATAACGTGGCACAGGCATGAGGTGATGACATGACTTTTTTTTTTTTTTTTAAACACATCCAGATTTTTTGGCTCTGTGCTATACCATAGTGATTGTACCGGAATTTTTATAACCTAATATTACCGTAGGCAGAGAATTTGTACACACCAGTCTTCCAAATAAGTACATAAGCAATTGCTAATGTAATAAAATTACCTACTCATACTACCATCAAAGCTGGATAAAGAGCAAAGTTTGAGAGCTTTTCAATAAAATGTTCCAAGGAAACTATGGTAGGGTCATCATTTATAGATGTTTGCAGAGTTAGTATTTCTGCCTTAACATTTTTGTGCTGGGTCTTGTACTATAAAATAACACAGAATGCAAAACTGTAAAACAAAAATGTATAGACTTTATTTTGCATTGTTTTATAAAGAAAACTTGAAACTCAAATCTGACAGTTTTTTAAAACCTACTTTGTTTTTGCAATTGTTTCTCTTTTCCCCATTACAGCTTTATACAATGAAAAAGTGGGAGCAAATGAAAGGAAAAGGAAGCGAAGAACAACTATAAGGTATTCTTTTGAGACATTAAAAGGTATAGAGGAAATGGAATATATACATATATATATGTATATCTATATATATTCATATAGATATATATAGTGTGTATATATATATGTATATATATAGATATACATATATATATATGGAAGAGTATTTGAGGATAATATAGGTGCAACATAACACAAATGCATGGTGAATAGAGTCCATTGAAAAAACAAGATTGGTGGAAAAGCATAATTTAATAACCTAGAGCCAGTAAGAACACTCACTCCACAAGTTTTTGGCTAAAACAAGAATTAAACAATTACTTATACAAAGTGTTTATTTCTGCTGTCCTTTCAGATATGTCTTGCTCTGGCAATATGGTATCTATGTTATTAAAAATAGCAAAAGTAGCAATCAGTATTTCAGTCTCTTAAAGTCCAACATGATTCCTTGCATTTCAAGCTAGAAAGACTGTTGGCTCATCTTTTGGTAATTTGTGTGAAAATTACAGAGGAAATGCTAAAATATACATTTTGTTTTGGTCGATGAGTTTATTCACTAAACATCTCACCTATTATAAATAACTTAAATGATTTCTGAGGGACATTTAGAAATGCCCACACAAGTGTTCATTTCCTTTTCAGGAAGTCAGTGCCCTCTAGTGGCACAAAGTTGGATAAACATAGAAAGTCTAAATTCCCTTATTTCTTCCTGTGACTCTGCTTACGGTACCCTGTGTAACACAAGCATCTAAATGTTCTACAGGCTACACACTTATCTTTATTGAAGCTTTGGAAATGTTTTCAGAGTCTTTAAATATTTTCATGTTGATATTTATGAAATTCAACATTACTGAATTTTGATCTGCCAAAACATCATTAAAACACCTTAATCTCACACTTCTCTATACCCCTCCCTACTCAGTATTGCTGCTAAAGATGCTCTGGAGAGACACTTTGGAGAACAGAATAAACCTTCCTCTCAAGAGATCATGCGAATGGCTGAAGAACTGAATCTTGAGAAAGAAGTAGTAAGAGTTTGGTTTTGCAATAGAAGGCAGAGAGAAAAACGGGTGAAAACAAGTCTGAATCAGAGTTTATTTACTATTTCTAAGGAGCACCTTGAATGCAGATAAAATTTACTATTGTGTAACATCCAATTTTTCTGTTTTTCTTTCCTTTCTCTTCCCCAACAAAAATAGAAATTAATTATTTGGCTGGCTTCAAAAATTTTATATCAACAACTTTTGCAGACGCTTTTCTACTTTAAAAAATTAATACAATTTAAATATTGGTGACTTATTTTCTTTAAAATATTCTCAGAAGCCAAACTGTGTATTTTTAAGCCAAAGATACCAATAGGAATAAAACAATAATTCTTTCAAAGTCTTTCTCACTCCCTCTTTATCTACACACGCACACATGGAGTGTGCACATGGGTCTTTCAAGATTCCTTTTCCCAAGGCTGTTTATTAGCTTTTTAATATTTCAGTCATAATGCTAAATAAAGAATATCACCACAGAAAATACAATTAGAAAATTGTGACCAATGTCCTGTTTACCATCAGCATTAATAGTTTGTTTGAACTAAATTGTTTGCACTTAAGAGCTGGAGGTGCGTTAGAGTTTTATTAGTGCATTTAGGAATAAATCTTAATTAGAAGCGACACTTTTGATCTTTTTATTCTTCCCAAAGATTTAGCTTTTTTGATGTTTATTTATAGAAAATAGGCTTTATGGATTCTGAACCCAAACTATTTTGTTATCTGCAACAGTGCAGGAATGATGTCTGGCTTGTTTACTGTTGTTTGTCCAGTGCCTAGGAAAGTGCTTGTAGTGGGCACGCAAGCTTCGTTAAATGAAGAAATGTGCTGTTGTGATATTACCAATGAAGGAGTGTGCTGTTAACAATTGCTACAAACTTGAAGGGTGCGTAATTTAATAACACTATTTAAGTCTCACAACCCAGAAAATCATCAGGATCCTATCAAAAAGACTATCACTTTGTTTTAATTGGCTAGAATATGATTTGTTATTGATGAAAAAGTTTGACAATCGAGTATTTTAATTTAGCGATTTATATCTAAGGAACATATTTAATTATAAGAATGAACTTCTTTGAAACTTGCAAATAGAAGCAAATGGTAACATAATAGCAATCTAAGTGATTTTTTTTTTGCATTTAAAATATAAATCTGGCAATGTTTATTTTATATAACAAAAACAGAAACAATTAGACCAAATTTTATTAATGATTTAGAATGCTTAATAAATTACACTGTCCAGTCTGCTTTTAGTGATACTAATAAAGATCAAACATTATTTCATAATCTCTATAGATCATATATGTTTATGCACACATAATCACCATTAATTGGATTGCTAGAAACTTTGATATATTAACAAAAAGAGATTGTTTTCAGTGGCTTAATCATCTATGCTTAAGTACACATCTAGCACCCAGGAGGTGTTGAACAAAGTATACATACAAGGACTTTTATTTTTCAAGAGTAAATTCCATATTATTGAGCCATGTAGATATGTAAGTTCTTCTCTGTATAATTCACCTGCTTACCGCATACGTTGATTGGGAAGGGATTCTTGAGTTTGTAAAAGGCAGGAATAGGATGTATATACATACATATATACTAGATACATACACAAAAATGCATATATGCATGTCTGAAAGTTGCAAATAGAAAAAAAGATAATGCAATATAAATCTAGAATAGTGACTTTTTTGCACTTTAAATATAAATCTGAGAATGTTTAATCTGACTTTATACAACAAAAATTAGCATGTATAAATGCTTATATCCTCACATATATATGATAATATCAGACATTCATCCATAAAGTCATTCAGGTTTAGATACAGCTAGCATTGGGAAATAATTTTTCTCCCTAAAAGGAGTTATTTTGAATCAATACTTAATATCAAAATAACAAATCTATAGTTATTCACATTAGTTGTAAATGCATTAGTATTTAGAATTAATTTATTTGTATTAAAAAGTTTTTGAGACTATTCTAACTACATTGAGATATTTTAGGGGCGCCTGGGTGGCTCAGTCGGTTAAGCATCTGACTTTGGCTCAGGTCATGATCTCGCACCCCGTGAGTTCGAGCCCCGCGTTGGGCTCTGTGCTGACAGCTCAGAGCCTGGAGCCTGTTTCGGATTCTGTGTCTCCCTCTCTCTCTGACCCTCCCCCGTTCATGCTCTGTCTCTCCCTGTCTCAAAAATAAACGTTAAAAATATATATATATATAAAGAGATATTTTAATATAGATCTTTTTATAAAAATAGAAAATGGTTAATGCTATTTAGAATCCTAAACTGCAATTAAATAAATGACAAATGTAATTTGCTATGCAGTTATCTATGTGTTCATACTTTCAGGAATAAATGGCAAAACCTGACTTTAGCAATAGTCTTTCCATCTAAAGTTCTTGTGAACTCTTCAGTGGTAAATCTTTAGGAATTCAGAATAGTCCATTAAAATGGAAAGATCTGTCACTTATACCAATTGGTACATTCGATTTTATCTTGCACAGATGGTTGACATTCATCCATTGACCCTTCCATCTCTAATGGTGGAAAAATTGATCTAGTAAAAAATATTTTCAGTGTTTTGGGGATGGGAGCAATGTGTCTTTGTGCACCCGCTCTCAACTTTGGGGGGAGATGGGGGTGGGGGAAGGGGAGTGTGTGTTGTGTGTTGTCCCAACAATTAGAGTCCCTTGTATCAGCCATCACATTCATCAGGCTTCCTCTAAGGTAAATTCAATCCAGTTGACTCAAAGGAACTAAGTTTAGAAGAATGGTGTCAAGTCCCTTTATAGGAGACTCAATTTCTACAGAGAGGAAATTGGAAAGTTGATCTGTTTTTCTACAGCTGCAAAAAACCTATTCCTGCAGAATAATGGTAATCAAAGGAGAAAGTTATTAGTCTCTCTTCAGATCTGGATACACACCTAGTTTTAACGTAAGAGTATCTAAAATAGAAGTGCACAAAAAAAAAAATAAAATAGGAGTGCACATATTTAAATTAGGTCCACAGGGATCAGGCTAGAAGTGTGGCCATTGGGTAGTAAGGAATGTACTTGTGGCTGAGGGGAGAATGCACTTTTCTCCTAAAGGCAATCAGATGCAAATAATAAAATATACATCACTGTGCAGGTTGAATAAAGCCCAAGGCTGCCAGATTCCCTGTGTCTACAGAGACACAATCTTGAACCCCTTTCCACTGGCCCCTGCCTTAGGCAGGTACTCCTCTCCAAGCATGGAATATAATCTATGCAACGCAGTCACCTGACAAATGATTTTATTTTCTAACCACATTCTACTTCTCTGGTATTCTGAGATCTCTTCCACCCGTGACTTTTACATCCCAACAGAATGTGACATTGGACTGCATCCTTCTTGGTAAAACAGGTATTGCTATACTTTTCCATTCTCTATTGGCAACCTCTTGTCTGAATACAGTTGTTAAAGTAATCCTTTCACCGAAAAAAGAGAAATTAGGGAAACAAACAAAAAATACAGTTGACCATTAAACAACATGGGTTTACCCTGTGCAGGGTCCACATATTTATATGTGGATTTTTTTTTAAACTTTTTTTTAACGTTTATTTATTTTTGAGACAGAGAGAGAGCATGAATCGGGGAGGGTCAGAGAGAGGGAGACACAGAATCCGAAACAGGCTCCAGGCTCCGAGCTGTCAGCACAGAGCCCGACGCGGGGCTTGAACTCACGGACCGTGAGATCATGACCTGAGCCGAAGTCGGCCGCTCAACCGACTGAGCCACCCAGGCGCCCCTATATGTAGATTTTTTTCAATAAATACAGTACAGTACCATAAATGTATTTTCTCTTATGATTTTAACATTTTATTGTCCCTAACTTACTCTATAGGATACAATATATAATACAGGTAACATACAAAATGTGTGTTAATTGATATGTTATTGGTAAGGCTACTGGCTATTAGTAAAGTTTTGGGGAGGTCAAAAGTTATATGCAGACTTGTGACTGTATGAGGTCACTGCCCCAATACCCACATTGTTGAAAGATCAACTCTATTTTCATTAAACTCAACGTATAAGAATCCTTGTTTCCGAATCTTAAGTGTGGAGAATAAGTTTCATTTTTAGTCAAGGATAGTGTAACATAATTTTACAACGATTGTGAAAATTGCTACAAGAGCATTTTATAAATATAACCAAATCAGAATGGTTCTCCTCTCTACTTTGAGTCCCAAAGCCTTCCGTAGTATCCAGGTTTGCCTGAAAATAAAGGAAATCACTAAGACTTATCTGCTTAAAAATAGTATTTAAAAATGTTTATCCCCTACAAGTTCTAGAAAAGGAATCATCAGATGAATTACACGTGAAACCAATTCTTAGACTTACTCCATTCACAAACATCAATCCTGTACCAACTGCTAATTCTTAGGAAAGACATTTGTCAAAATTTAAGAAGCAGAGTTACCTATTTTCCTTCCAGAAAAATAATAAAAATCATTCTTTTGAAAAATTACCAGATATGCATAAAAATGTTAACTCTAGCAGAAGCCAAAAACAAAGTAAAAGGGGAAAAAAGCATAATAGCAATAAATCTTTATTGGAATCTTTTTAACAAAATAATTTTTAAAAACAAAAGCCCCCCGCATGTAAACAAGAAAGTAAAGTTAGTTGGCATTATTATGTACATCCAAGAATCAAAACAAATTCTGGGTTAACATTCCATAATCCAGTAAAATGTTTTGACCCATCAATGTTCAGGGAAACTAATACTGTAAACAATGCAACCTTATCTATGAACATCATACAATGCTTCATGAATTATAAGTTAAATAGTTTAACTTTTCATTCGTCCCACCAATCCATATCCCATATGGATACTAGCCCTAAAATGGATTTACCTTGTCAACTTTAGACCAAAATGTCCATCATCAGATGTTGATCTGGTCACACCTAACTGATCTCTCCTCCAATGTTTATGGTGGGATGTGCTAGAACCCATATATTACAACAGAACTTTTTCAAACTAACCTAATCCTAAATTCTCTAATCTGCCACTTTACTTTTTCCTCACTTTCTATACATACATTAAATACCATAGCAACTTCACCTTAAAAAATACTGTTAATACATTAATACACATTTAGGAAATAATTTCTGACAAAGTTGTAGTTTATTTACCAAGGAAAAAATGCTAATTTTTATTTTAAAATTTACGTTAAGTATTGTCATAGTAGTCTTAAACTAAAGATGGCTTCCATTTAGAGTGTTCAATATACACAATAAAGATCAAAATTAAACATATTAAATAGTATCTTATATGGGGAAAATTTTCTCAGTTCTTAGAAGAAAGACCAAAATGTAGTTTTATTACTATAAAATGTTATTAATTCAGTGTCTGTTTTTGCTAATTATTTTCATTTTTATAAGCTTTTACAAAAGAGAACCAGGATAATTTTTCTAAGAGGCCTCAATATTAATTTAAAATGTAATTTTTTCTGTCAGTTAAAATAATTTAAAGATGTGCACAATATATTTGTTCTGTTTAAGGCAGGTGCCAAGCACATTTTGAAAGGTAATAAACTTACCAACTAGAATGTTCTCCCAAAGGAAAAAAAAGGAAAAAGGAAAAATCCATGACAGTTTTTAAGACAAATGTTTATATAGCACTCTTCTTTTGGCTCATTTAAAAATAATTTGGCAGCTGAACCGCCTATGGTCATAACACATATCACTCACAAAGGACAAGCAACAGATACAGAATTAATGATATATTTTTAATATTTTTTACAAGTCTCTTTAGTTGGTGCCTAGTGGCATTTAACAAGATTTTTGTATTCCGTGTAAAAACACATAGAACATAAACACTACGTAATGAATATAATTTCTCTATGCCATGCAAAAAAGAAGTCAACTTTTTACACATCCTCGCTCCTAAATAGTTCTCATTAAAATCCAACTGTTCCCATTTTTGCATCCTTGTCATTCTTTGGTAAAAGATTCAAAATTGCCATAGGTTAGGAAACAACTGTTTGCTCGTGGTCTTCATTTTTGCAAATAAATGTGTTTTGTGAAAGGAATCTGCACTGTGCCTGATTTATACTAAATAATTGTAAGTAAGCAAAATATCATGGTTTTTCTGACTAATCTACTCCTAAAGCTTTGAGTTGCCGTTCAATCTCTTCATCGGAGATCGTAGCCTTTGAAGTAGAGGCAGATGGTAAGCTTCGAGCAGCTGATGGAGCTTTGGCCATCTATATTAAAGGTAAAGGGGAAAAAATGTGCATTACCAAATGTGGGGCAAGGACACAAAGGATGTGCTTCAAAGATGTTTACTTTACATTCAAACAAATATAAAATCACGCATCTAACAGGAAAGGGTAACTTACAGTGACAAAAGTGGTAGAAACGATTTCTGAGAGAAGAAGACATTCATACCTTTCCAGAGATTTCAATTCCGATTTCATCAAGAACTTGATTCACAATATCTTGGCTTTCTTCTTCATCATCAGAGCCATCAAAGATGTCATCAAGTGTGTCATTGACTTGGGGGGAAGGGGAGAAACAAAGCAATTACTTTCAAACCGATTTCAAGTTAGATTTACAGTTTTAGAAGGTGGTCCAACTATGTGCACATATTTGTATATTACACAAGGGCAAACTTAACCAACAAACTACAGAAGTCCTTTTTAAATGTTCGTGAAGTTCACTTACACATTTCTGAGTTACTAAATCTGGAGTAATTTTCGTTGCAACACAAATTTTCCTATAATAAAACAAGTCTACCCTGATTTTTTTAAATGTGTATTTAATAAACAACTATATGAAATTCACAGCTAAAGGCTTAAAGTGTTTTTGTTTTTGTTTTTTTTTTAAGTTTGAGTGAGAGAAAGTTATGGAGGGGCAGAAAGAGAGGGGGAGAGAGAATTCCAAGCAGGCTCCATGCTGTCAGCAAAGAGCCCGAAATGGGGCTTGATGTCACAAACCATGAAATCATGACCTGAGCCGAAACCAAGAGTCATATGATCAACCGAATTAGCCACCCCTAAAGTTTTAAAATATGATTCCACAAATTGTATTCATTGAGCTAGTAGCTGTTAAATCTGACCATGGAAGAATATTTAGGAATCAAGTATCTTATAAATATTTGGGAGACAATTTGCTCTGTTTATACCTATAATTATTTTTCAACTTAAATTTATATTCAACATGTAGGTAGAATATTCTAACAAAATCTAAGGTTCAATATTTTATTAAACTTGTGTAAAGAATGATGTCCAATTTAACCTTGCAAAGATTATTACTGCTATATCCCTCTCTTCCTCCCTTCTCTTCCCAAACTATTCATGGAAAGCCTTCTGTACAGAAGGTATCATGTTAGGATTATGCCTTGTTTATTATCCCTGAATCAAAGGGCCTAGCATGTAGTACAAATACAATTAATGGATAGAGGGAGAAAAATGAAGACCTTAAGTAGTTTACACTTAAAATAGAAACGAAAAAATCAGATTGTGGTAACTAAGATAAAATGATTATAAAAAGGGAAGAGATTACATCCAACTGGGAGGAAGTAACATGTGAGGTGGTCCTTGAAGGCTGCAAAGCATTTGATCAAACAGGTGGAATAGGATGAGCAAAGACTTGGTGGAAGACAATAGGGATATATTCAAGGAAGATTAAGTCCTTCTGTTGTGTGCATGAGTGGAAAATGCTTAGGAGGGAAAGAATTAAAGCAGATGGACCATAATCATTCTCCTGATCACTGGGGATGCCCCCAAAGGAAAAAAGGTAACAAAGTCTATCTCCTTGTAAGTACGCTGCTAATTGTACTCCTGGCAAACAGACTAATATTTGCCAGTAAGAGTGTCCTTGTCTATGGAATGTTGTTAGCAGAATGTCCTTGGTTTAGGACTGCTATAGTAAACAAACCTACAATGGAGGAGTTTATGTGCGATGACTTCCTAGGAAATATCAGCTAAGACAGATAACCATCTGAGGGATAAATTTAAGATGTTTCATAACCTAAATGTTTCCTTCAACATGAGATGATATGCAAACCTCATTAGCCACATCATCTATTATTCTGGGTCAAGGAGCTTATGTCTGATATGGGAAAAAAAGATCTGGGGAATAATTTGAGATGTCCCAGCCCTCTCCCTGTTTCACATGTGCATCTTAATTGCTTGTATCCTTGACAATATTAGTAAAGCTCTCTGGTTGGTATGAGCATGATTTAACAATTTGATTTTTTGTGTTAGCTCAAAAAGTAAATTTGGAAAAGGTTATATTAAATTTAAGGACAAAAAATGAAATATCATCTCTGAAGAAATAAAGCAAATGTCAAGACTTCAATTAGAGTCTCAATTCTTCCATTTAGTACCTATTCAACTTGTGGAGACCATCCTTTTACCTCTGCTCACTGGCAAAATAAAGGGGCATGACTTGAAAATTGTTTTGGATTTACATCTGAGAATTTTATTTTGAAGTCAGCAAGAAGCAACTAAAGGAATCTCACTGGCATGCTCAGAGATAAGTTTCTGGAAAAATAATTTAGCGGCTGTAATAATCCAATGCTAGTGAAGTAATGATGGAGGTGGGGAATCCAGGTCAAAGTCTGTAAGTGCCTCAAGAAGTAGTGCAGAAAAAAAATGAAAGAAGGGAATAGATGAGAAAGAACAGAAAGGTATAATCCGGGATTAAAAAGAATGCTTTCAGAAAAACTGTAACCATTTATAAATATATGTATACATACATATATATAAAATATGATTATGTTATACATATGTGTGTATGTGTGTATGTGTGTGTGTGTGTGTGTGTGTGTATGTATATATATATATATATATATATATATATATATACATATATATAAAATACAGACTTCTCAAAGAACCTGTTTCCAAAACTTGAATGTGAACAAGATCTGGAGCAGCAGTGCACAACATAAATATCAATTGGAAAAAGATCTATCAATTTAAACCTTGAATCCTTGACTTTACCTTTAAATGAAACACTGTTAATGTAATTTAGTAGGTTATAGAAGAAATGAGTAATCACCAACAATTACTATTCTTTCAGACTCACTTGCCAAGTACTAAAACATAAATGAAAACTATGACAGATAAGAGTTGTAAGTATGAGCTTATTGATTCTCTTCATTATAGCTTAATGGAAAAGTTAATTCCTCTAAGATCTCACACCTGTGCCATCACTGGAAGCCACATAAACATGATACTGCAATCATTATATAAATGACAATTCTCACAGTCATTAAAAATTCACTAATGATTCAAAAAAGTCGTATTTTTAAAGATTCAAAGTGAAAGCTAAAAAAATTTTTGAACTATCAAAGATACACATACAATTTCATTATCTCCTAAAAGGAAAATAGATATTCTGAAATTGAATACTTGAACAGTTGTGAGTTTAGTAATTTAATCTGGTAATTTAATCTGATACTATTTTATACACTACATGCCATTAAATTAAAATGCTAGTAACTATGCAGAACTAATCTGGCATAGCTGTACATAATTGTAAAACAATTAGGAAATATCTTTGCAAAATAATGATATCAGTTTGACATATCATTTCAGGTAATTATTCAATGTTGACCAGATGCTGTAACTGGCAAAATAAAGATTGGTATTGTCTTTCTGGGAAGAATTTGGTAGTATAAACCAAAAGCCTTATAAACGTTAATACTCTGAGATTCAGAAAAGTAGACAAAAATAATATAGAAACATTTATCAAAGGATTATCAAATACAAATTTTAAAAATCTTATTGACCAATGTAAGAATGGTTCAATAAATTAAGATGGATATTATTTAATATTGATGTTATGCAGTATTTTTTTTTAGTGTTTATTTTTGAGAGATACAGAGACAGAATGCGAGTGGGTTAGGGGCAGGGAGAGAGGGAGACACAGAATCTGAAGCAGGCTCCAGGCTCTGAGCTGTCAGCACAGAGCCTGACGTGGGGCTCGAACTCACAAGCTGTGAGATCATGACCTGGGCCGAAGTTGGACACTCAACCCACTGAGCCACCCAGGAGCTCCAATGTTATGCAGTATTAACACCATTTAAAAAAAAGACTTCAGAGAAGACTTAAGGTCATAAGTACATGCGTATGTCATACTAGTATGTTTTTTAAAAGCAGAATAAGGTTCAAAATTACACATATAATAGGATTAACTACTATAAGATATGGAAAAATATAGGAAAGAAACATACTATATTAACAGTAACTATATCTGTGAGATGTGATAATAGATTTTTCATAAATTTCATTCCTTTGTATTCCCTATATTTCCACTACAACATGCAATTAGCTTATAGTCAAAAAGAAGAAAACTAAGTATTAAGTAACTCTGGGAAGGAAAAGAAAAAAATAACAGAAGAGCTCCATTATCTCTACCTCCAATAAAAACAGACATCTTCTACAGTATGAAAGAATCAACACAACTCTGAAACTATCAAATTCATATCAGGAAGAGTTATTTTATTCACAAGTTGGTTTTGCTGCACTAATCAATAAAGTAAAACTGCTGTGGCCAATATGGCATAGAAATATGGCATATCATATTTTATATTTTTCCTTCCACTTAAGTTGGATAGAATTTTGAGCCTTATACATTACCAATTTAAAAATGCATTAAGAGTGCCTGGGTGGCTTAGTCGGTTAAGCGTCCAACTTCAGCTCAGGTCATGATCTCACGGTTTGTGAGTTTGAGCCCCCCCAAACCCCCATCAAGCTTTGTGCTGACAGCTCAGAGCCTGGAGCCTGCTTCAGATTCTGTGTTTTACTCTTTTGCTCCTCCCCTGCTCTCTCTCTTAAAAACAAACATTTAAAAAAATTTTTAATTAAATAAAAATTATTAGAGTTACAATACAGACATCTATTCAGAAGGGTGCTATATCATTTTTTTCAACATTTGTCCTTTTATGGATTAGAATATAAGGTTGCTAGTAAATAAACTTGGCTAACTCAAAGATGAAAAAACTGCAAATTTCATTATAAGTTATTAAACTTACTCATTTCTTCAGTCATTTCCATTTTCATGTTCTCCTTCTGGAAGTTCTGCATTGTTTGTAACGTCTTTTGTGGATCCATCTTCTTGTTAACTGCTTGCATTGTCTTTAAATATATGAAAAGATTCGTGTTGGCTACATAATTGGAAAAATTTTACTATGAAATAAGTTCAAAGGGAACACATCAAATTAGATACAGGGTTTCTAAAAATATACATTCTGTCATCATCAAATATAAGAGTATCAAGTATTCTAGAAAAAAATGAAATATTTGGATACCATCTGCTTAACTGTCGTATAATAAAGACCAGGTGAAAAACTCATATGAACAGTAGGCTAAATAAATAAATAAATAAAGTAATTAAAAAACATTGTCAGCAACAAAAAATCCAATGCTATTCAAATGGGAAAACTACATTTGCTTATTATGTGCCAAGCAGTTAATGTCTAAATTGAAAATAATTGTAATTTAAATTTTACAAAATTTGTCACTTAGCTTTTGATGTCTAAATGAAAAAGGATACACAGCATGAATACTTAAACCATTAACATATTTTAAATCACGGTTTGGAGAAACGAACAGAACGAGTTTTGCAAAAATATGTGAAAAGAATTCTTACATTTTATATTCACAAGTTATTGCATTAAAAGAGAGTAATGCCATCTAGTATGGGCAAATATTTTATACATATTATATACAAAATTTACATATGTATTACACACAGTTCAGTATTGAAAGATACTATACAATATAAAACACATCAGTTTCAAAGATACCAAGCAGTCTTTTCTCAATCTGTATGTAATGCTGCAGCCAAAGTAACTAGTAACACTGGATTTCCCCCATCCCCCTCCAGCGCATACCTCTCAAGTGGCTTTCCATTGCTCTTAGTAGTAAAAGCCAAATTCCAGAATTCTCTGAGACCAAACACCACCGAACTCTGCTGAACAAGCTAGTCTTTTGTACCGCTGCCCTCTAGCCACACTGATCTCACTTGTTATAAATGAAATTCTCTATTTATTGATGTAAATTATATTACTTGCAACTTAATAATACTAACAACAATGATGATAATGATGATAAAGCAGTAAATGCCTATATAGCCTTAACTATGTGCCAGGCCCTGTACCTAAAGCATAATTATTTATATATAACATTTAAAGTTAAAAGACATTTAGACCTAACAAATGTTTATGTACTAGGCAACACCATTTTCCCTACACTATAAATGGAGAATGAAGGCAGAGAAAGGCAAATTCACTTGCCACAAGTCCTAAAGCTACTGAATAGAAGTGAGATTTGAACTCAAGTAATCTGGTTCAAAATGTATGCTCCTAATCACTACACTGAACCACCTCTTCGGGTGAGCTGTTTTTGGAACAGACTGTCCATTTTAAGCCCCTGCCTGGTTTTGCTGTCTACTTCATCCCCATCATTTGTTATAGTTCCTACTCTAGGGTCTAAACAAGTATTTGCGGAATTAAGACATTTCTAAGATAATGAAGTGAAAATTCCAGTTCAGCCATCTCTGCATGGCAGGACCATATTCAGTACCTTCTCCTAACCTACTACCTGTAAAAGAAAAAACTGCAAAGTAAATGGTTTTCCGCTTATTACTGAAAGGTTACCCAGCTCAACTGTGTGATCATCACATATGATCTTTTCCCAAATTAGATGTTTAGTCCTGTCCACTTGTGAAAACAAAAAAGGAAAACGAAAGTTTTTGCTCTTAACTGTGTATTTTTTACTGTAAAATGACAAAGATCCATCAAGAGTAAATTAACAGAACAAACTTACATTGAAATTTCCTCCATTTTTTTTAAGAACATAATGTGTCACTATACTTACTGCACCTGAGAAAGGCAAATTCTATTTTCGTGTGCTCTGTAATCTAAAAAACAATTATAGTTGCTCCTCATTATTTCTGGATTCCATATGTGTGGATATGCCTACTCATTAAAATTTATTTGTAACTGCAAACCAATACTCACAGTGCTTTTCTGTTCTTTGTGGACACACAGGGAATGGCAAAAAAATTGAGTTATCCAACATGGTTGTTTCCAGCTGAGGTCAAACAAGGTGACCTCTGCTTTCTTGTCTCAACTCTCATACTGTACACAAGTATCCTTATTGTGGTCTATTTAGTGCCACATTTTTGTAACTTTTGTTGATGACTTTGCCATTTAAAATGGCCCCAACCATAGTACTAAAGTGTTGTGTAGTGCTCCTAAGTTTAGGAAGCTATAATGTGTTTGTGGAAAAATACATATTAGCTCTGATTAGGCATGAATTCAATGTTAATGAATCAATAATACTTATTAAATATGGAGTCCTTCAACAGAAACACACATTAAACAATGTTAGCGTATAAGTTGGTTGACAAAAATGTTGTCACCAAAGGCTCACAGGAACCTAACCTTGTATTTCCCCTAGGAGCAATGATTCGATATTCACAGACTCAGTGTTCCCAACTACAGAACATTAACTACTTCCAGTAACAAGAATCCACTGTACATACCATTTTTCTAATATGAACCTCATACTTGCTCTTCCTCTGTGGCTTTCTTTTCTTTTGGTCTCCATATTCAAATACTCCTCCTTCCTTATATTTAACATCTAGTGATATTTTTCACACCTAGGTCTTCTAAAAGTCTTTCAGATCACTCAATTCAAAGATCTGAACAGTTCACTGAAATTTAGCACACACTGATGTATAGTGGGTAGTTTCCCCATTAGAAATAGTTTAACCTCCCTGCTCCTTACTCCCACCCCATCCTCAACTGAACAATAAAATCTGTGAGAGCAGCGCCTTTGTCTTAAAAGTCTTCTTATTCTACACAGTACTTCATACACATCAAGGGGCTCATTATTTATTAAAAAATCAAAAAGCTCAAAGTCCTTTAAACTCCATAGTGAAAACATTTATTTTTTTATACAAAGGGTGTAAGTTAAACATAATTTTCTGACAAAATTAACTGGTAAATCCTTCTGACAGAAATCACATGTCCTTCTGACATATACACGAAAATGGATCAAGAGGAAATTACTACTAAGAAGTAATCAAAACTTACAGCTTAATGAAATAACAAGACCAAAAATCTTCTGACAATTTAAGGGAAAAAGCAAATAATACTTTAAGTCGATTTAAAAAATTTAGAAGCTAAATGTGACCTTGGGACAATCAACATGTCCTAACAAAGAAATTTTATAGTAAAACAAATCAGTAAAGAATCTATGTACACCTGAATCTAATATAATATTGTAAGTTAACTATATTTCAATGAAAAAAATCTAGAAGTATTTATTTAGATTATCTAGCCTTATAACTTCTTTTACTAAATATTACACAGATTCTGTACCCCATATACATCAGGAGGTACTTTTAAATCTGATTTGAATACTGACATTTAAATATCTTAGATAAAATTATAAATGTATGGATAAAAAGGTCCCCACTTACTTTTGCTGTAGTAGACATTGCTCCTGCCATCTTCATCTGGGAATTCATCACTTTTGTTTGTGTGGACATAGAAGTGACTTTAGAACTTACAGCAAAAGTTCTTGTTTTCTGTTTCCGTAGATGTACAAGCTGTTTCGCTAAAACTCTGCAAGCTTCTTTATTACCAATCTTAGCCATTTTCTTAATTTCTAATTCCTAAGAAAGGAAATAAAAACAGGGGGGAAAAAATCATTGATAGGTAGTTCCCAATGATTTATTTCAGAAGAAAAATCAAACACACATCATATACCCTTTTCTCCCTGATCACGAAGACAGGAAGAGGCAGTCATAAGGTCAGAGAAAAAGAGTAATTGGAGAGGGCAATTTATTCCATATGTTTACATGGGAAAGACAGAACTAGTACCTTCATCCACAAATACAAAGCAAGTCTACAAAATAGTATTCACAGAAAGCCCCAGAAGAAAAGGAAAAAGCTCAACCCAAAAGTCAGTAGGATAAAGAAAAAAAAAAACAAAAAACAAAAAACAAAGAGTTGGTGGGACAGAGAAAAAAGCACAAGGGTAGATTTAAGGCTAATTATATAGACAATTACATTAAGTAAGAAGGTTCATCCAACACCTTAATAAAAGGCAAGTTGTCATTTTAGACAAGAATATAAACCCAAATATATGCTATATTAAGAAACCAACTTTAATTACAAAAAACAAAACTAAGTAAAAGGATAGGAAATATACTCTATAATTATTTATTAAATTCTGAAAATCTGGAATGGCTACATTAATATCAGATTTTAAAAAAAAACTTGAGAAAGGAATATCATAGGAAATAAAAAGGGGCATTTCATAATGATAAAGATATATTTCATAATATAAAGATACTAAAACAATCCTATATGTGCATGCATCTAAGAACAGTGCTTCAAACTGTGAAGCACAGGGGCGCCTGCGTGGCTTAGTCGGTTAAGTGTCCAACTTCAGCTCAGGTTATGATCTCACAGTTTCATGAGTGAGTTCAAGCCCTGCATCGGGCCCTATGCTGACAGCTCAGAGCCTGGAGCCTGCTTCGGATTCTGTGTCTCCCTCTCTTTCTGCCTCCCCCTGCTCACGCTCTGTCTCTCTCTCTCTCAAAAATAAATAAACATTAAAAAAAAATATGTGAAGCACAACTGAAAGAACTGAAAAGAGAAACAAATACACAATTAGTATGAGGAATATCAACAACTTCTCTCTTAAGTACACTGCTATAATTGTTAGAACATGTGAACAGAGACTATGTAATGCTATAGATTTACAAAAACACTATCACCAACTTGACCTAAACAACATTTTTACTTTTAAAATAACAACAGCAGAACACTCTTTTTACAAGTGTACACTAAAAAAGAAGAAAAATCACCAAAATATACCACATTTTGTATCAGAAAACAAGGCTCAATAAATTTACAAGGACTGAAATCATACAAAGTGTGTTCTCTAACCACATGAAATAAAACTGGAAATCTGGAAAACTGGAAGGAATATCATAAATAAGCAGAAATTAAACAACATGGTTCTAAATAAGTCATGGGTTGGAAAGATCTCAGGAGAAATAAGATAATATTTTGAACTTGGAACAAAAAGGAAAATGCAACATACAAAACGTGTAGGCTATAGTTAAAACAGTTCTTAGAGGAAACTTTATAGCATTAAAGCTTATATTAGAAAAAAATGAATATCTCATAAGCTTCAAAATAGAGAAAGTAAAAAAAAAGTAAAACACTAAGTAAACAAGGAAAAAATATAAACAGTAGAAGAAATCTAGATAATAGGAAAGAAAAAACAATATAGAAAATTAATGAAATCAAAAGCCATTTTTTATAAGAGATTGACCATTGGCATTGATAGACCATTAGCCAGATAGATGAGGGGAAAAAGTGATACAAAGAGAGCATAAAAATTACAAAGATGAGGAATGCAAAGGGGGGCATCACTTCATATCCTAAAGATGATAAAGGATAATATGGGAACATTATGAATAACAGGTCATTACATTTTAACATTTAGTAAACATGGATCTTGACAGATGCTAACTACCAAAGCTCATTTAAAAAGACAGATTATTGGGGCACCTGGGTGGCTCAGTCGGTTGAGCGTCCGACTTTGGCTCAGGTCATGATCTCACGGTTTGTGAGTTCGAGCCCCACGTCGGGCTCTGTGCTGACAGCTAGGAGCCTGGAGCCTGCTTCAGATTCTGTGTCTCCTCTCTCTGCCCCTCTCCCACTTGTGCTCTGTCTCTCAAAAATAAATAAATGTAAAAAAAAATTAAAATAAAATAAAAAGATTATCTGATGATCCATTCTGTAGCTGTTTTTTCTAAAAACTGAACTGGTAGTTTAAGAACCTATCCATAAAGGCAGCTTTACTGATGAATCTTCTCAAATATTTAAGGAAGAAATACACATTCTTCCAGTAAAGAAATAAGAGAAACCAACTCATGCTTTAAAGTCAGCATCACTCAGATGTCAAAACTAAATAAAGACACTGCATGAAAAGATAACTACAAATCAGTATCTTTCAAAGCACAGATACAAATACTCTTTACTTTTTCTTTGTGAGAGACAGAGGGGTAACACATACAGGAGGGGCAGAAGAGGGGTAGGAGAGAGAGAATCTCAAGCAGGTTCCATATGCAACACAGGTTTGATCCCACAACCATGAGATCATGACCTGAGTCAAAATGAAGAGTTGGACACTTAACTGACTGAGTCACCCAGCACCCCTAGATGCAAATACAGTAAAAACCTTGGACTGCGAGTGTTCTGCAAGACAAGCAAACATTTCTAATAATTTTTAACTTGATAAACAAGCGATGTCTTGCAATACGAGTAGTATGTGATGCTGAACATCACATGATCACAACTGAGCCAATGGTTCTTCTCTCTCTCTCTCTCTCTCTCTCTCCATATCACTGTGGAATTGTGAGTGATCGTTTCCCATGCTCAGATGCTCGATCTTAGACTGAGATGTTTGGCAGAAATTGGTGATTTTTCAGAATGTTGGAAGGTGCCCACAACTGGCACTAGTGTATTTTTTGTCACTTCAAAGCACCAATGGATGGTTTTTTGCTTCTCCAACAAGAGTAAGCTTAGGAATGTTCTGCCTCATTCCAGGTCAGGCTGCCTTCATATAGAGACCCTTTCCCCTGCTGCCTTATTGTCAGTTACATTAAATATAATATATGACAAAAGTTTATAAATACTGTACTGTAGTCAACATCTGTGTGAGTGTACCCCCACACAGGAAAAGGTTGAAAAGAAAGGCGGTAAGATGAAGGAGATGATTATGGTGAAAGTTAAGGAAATTATCGAGAAGTACAAACAAGGTATGCAAGTGGCTGAAACTGCAAGATTTTATAAGAAGTCTATGTCTGCATCTTGTCTGCAGTGAAGGAGGAGGAAAAGGCAGAGGAATCCCTCACTTCAAATGAGACTAGGGAGATGTGTAAAATGTGAGATATAGCGCAAAATTTTGTAGAAAAGCACCACCCGAATAAGGCTGTGGCAGTGCAAACAACAAATCTGTTTAATGACAGTGCAATGTCACGCTTAACGTGAAATCCTCAAAAGGAAGCAAAAGCAAGTATCATTGGATAGGTTCTTTGTAAAGCTGCATGAAAAGAAAAAGATTCCATTGAGCCAATAGATAGTATTGATTGTTAGTGACAGTGAAAGTTGTCCTACACAATAACCCTCCTCTCTCTGGTCTCTCACATACCAGCCACAAAGGTTTTCAAAGGTAAGTAAAGGCTAATTTGCTTATTTTCCTTTATATTTTGTATTTTCCTTATTATTTTGTATTGTATTACAATATTGTAATCATTTTTATATTAATATTTTGGGGTTGTGGAACGAATCATGTGAGTTTCCATTATTTCTTATGGGGCAATTTGCTTTGATATACAAGTGCTTTGGATTACAAGCATGTTTCTGGAATGAACTGTGCTCGCAAACCAAGGTTTTACTGTACTCTTAACAAATTTCAGCTTACTGAAAATAGTATCTCAAAAAAACACATCATTACCAATGTAACTTACCCAGGAGCAAAAGCCTGATTTTAACTTTAATAAATCAATAAATGCAATTCACTAGGTTAACAGACTAAAGAAGAAAAACTGCACGACCATCATCTCAAAAGATGCAGAAATGAACCTCTACCTTCACCTGATAACACAGTGAAACTTAATTCAATATGGTTCAGTGTCCTAAATGTAACAACTAAAACTATAATTCTTCTAGGAGAAAACAGAAAGATTTCTTAGGACACTAAAAAGTACTAGTCATAGAAGAAGAAATTTCACTTGATTAAAATAAAAATCTTCTGTTCCACAAAAGACACTATTCGGAAAATAAAAGAGGCAAGGCCAATAACTGGAGAAGATATTTACCAAATATATATTTAATAAAGTACTTATATTTGAAATATATAAAAAGCTCTTACAAATAAACAAAAGGAAACAACATGATGAAAAAAATGGGTAAAATATTTCAATAGACACTTTTGGCAAAAACATATGTAAATGGCAAACAGGCACATGAAAAGATACTGAACGTCATTAGCAATAAGTGAAACGCAATTTAAAATGACCATCTACTATACACCACTAGAATGACTAATATGTAAAGACTGTTAACTCCAACTATTAGCCAGGTTGTGGAACAACTTTACTTTCATATCTAGCTGGTGGGAACAGAAAACATTACAGCTGATTTGAAAAATTGTCTAGTAGTTTCTTACACAGTTAAAATTACATTTACCCCATAATCTAGCAATCCCAATCCTAGGAATATACCCAAGAGAAACGAAAATATATGTTCACACAAAGACTCCAATTGTATCTTAATAGCAACTTCATTCAAAATAGCCCAAACCTGGAAATAACCCAAATATCCACTGGCTGCTGAACAGATAAACTATGAAAACACCCATACAATAAAGTAATATTCATCAATTAAAAAATTAATACTGATTATATAACATTAATCTCAAAATAATTATGACTGAAGGAAGCCACATTAAAAAAAAGTATTCATAGGGGCGCCTGGGTGACTCAGTTGGTTAAGCATCCAACTTCGGCTCAGGTCATGATCTCATGGTTTGTGGGTCCGAGCCCTGCCATCGGGCTCTGTGCTGCCAGCTCAGGGCGTGGAGCCTGCTTCAGATTCTGTCTCCCTTTCTCTCTGCCCCTCCCCCACTGTGCTCTGTCTGTCTCTCAAAGGTGAATAAATTAAAAAAAAAAATTTTAAAGTATTCATATTATATGATTTCATTTATATAAAGTCTAGAAAATGTAAACTAACCTACAGTGACAGATCAGTATTTACTGCAAAAGAGGGTGTCAGGGAGGGACGGATAGGTAAAAGTAATTGCGAAGGGAATAAGGAAACTTTTCAGGATGGTGGGGATGTTCATTATTATCTTGATTGTAGTAAAGGTTTCATCATATATATATATATATATATATATATATATGCTGAAATGTATCAAATTATATGCTTTAAATAATGGAGTTTACTGCATGTCAATAATACCTCAATCATGCTGTTTGTTTAAAAGATTTAAAGCAACATATAAAAACATAACATAAAAATATTTAAAGACAAGCAAGACAGTCTATTTAAAAAAAAGGACATTCATTATCACAGACATAATGATCACTAAAACATCAAGTAAGATATCTGTGAGTTAACATAATTATTTCCTGTAACTTTTTGTTATTCAGGACCATTTAATCTTTGTTGTTAACTGACAATAAAGTAGCTGTGTTTTGAGAACTATTTCCTCCTGGGCATTCATGACTTCTACAAACTGAAGAATAATTTGATTTTATAATCAGCAGAATACACAGAATCCTGATAAAAGTCAGCAGAATGACATAATAAATGAAGGTAAGCAGAAAATTCAGGAAGACATAAAATGCCATTTCTTAGTAAATCACTTACCACCTGCCATGTGTCTTTTTCTTAGTTAGCTAATTATTCTAACACTAATTTCCAAATTTGTTTGAAAAGTTAAGCTGAAATTTAATGTTCTACTTACCAGCTGTTTTTCTTGTTTCTCTAAAGCTGCTCGATCTCTGATTATAGCCCTCTGCGTACCTCGTAATTCTCGATTCTGTTCCTTTATTACATCTAAGAGAATCACAAAAGAAACTTAAATGTAATTTTCTTCAATACCATTTAAAATATCAGACTTGGAGACTTTATTAAAAAAAAAGAAACCATGTTTTACTAGATGTTAATTTTTTTATTCAATATAGTACATATATATATAAAGTCAAATATATTAAAACTTGGATCATAAATATTAAAGAACTACAAAAGATAACTGCAGATATGCTATAGTATCCAAAAGTGTATATACATCACAATAAAAGATTCCCTTAGAGAACTGATACTATACAATGTTTTATATAGCACATAAATATGTCACAAACACATTCTTCATCTCTTCTTACCCCAGTATTATATGAAATTCCAGGAAGGAAGACAGGTCACTAAGTCATCATATCATCATAACAGAGTGAAATAGTAGACCTTCCAATGAGGCAGACCTGGATTTGAACCCTCCCTCTGCCACCTGATCATTATATGATGATATCTTGGGAAAGTTAGTTAATATTCTAAACCTCAGGTTGCTTATTCATAAAATAAGGATAATTGTTAAGGAGTAAATAACATACAATGTCCTGATACACTATTAAAGTTCCACTCAATCTTGAAGTTTTTCTAATTTATCCATTTGGATCCATCAGGTCCCATCTTTGGAAGAATTAAAGTGCTAGTCTAGGTCCAAGGGACTATAATTTGGGTTAGCTGTTACTAAATAGTAATTTCTTCAAAGATCACAGATATTGATGGTAATTCTTGCCAAAACTGATCTTTCATTACCAGGAACCTTGCTAAGTGTTGTACATATATTATGCAATATAATATCGACAATAATGCTATGGAGTTGATTTTTCTATTATTTTAAATTTTTTTTAACATTTATTCATTTTTGAGAGACAGAGAAAGAGTGTGAGTGGGGGAGGGGAAGACAGAGGAGAGAGAGGGAGACACAGCATCCAAAGCAGGCTCCAGGCTCCAAGCTGTTAGCACACAGCCCGATGCGGGGCTCGAACTCACGAATCCGAGAGATCATGACCTGAGCAGAAGTCGGGCGGGCTCTTAAATGACCAAGCCACCTAGGGGCCCCTTATTTTACACTTAAAGAAAACTGAGAGTTGGGAAGTTTCAATAACTTGCCCAAGGTCACAAGACAGTATGCAGTAATGCCAGATTTGGATCCAAGTGTTCTGTCTCCTGAATCAGTAATCTTAATCACTTCACTATAGTACCTTTCTAGTCAAGAAGTAGATTTAAAAACAATGGTAACAGAAAGAACAGTCTCTTTATCAAATGGCATTGGGACAATAGGATGTCTACATGAAAAAGAATGAAATTGGGCCCCTACCTCACAATGTATATGAAAATTAACTAAAAAAAGATTAATGACCCAAATGTAAGAACTGAAATTACGTAATTCTTAGAAGAATACATAGGAGTAAATCTGCATGATCTAGGACTTAGCAATAGATTCTTAGATATGACACTAAAAGCATGAACAACAAAAGAAAAAAAAAAGATAAATTGGACTTTGTTAAAATTAAAGGCTGTACACCAAAGGAAAGACATCCCACAGAAAAGGAAAAAATATATACAAACTATATATACATATATATATGTACATATATATACACACACATACACACAAATTATTAATATATAGAGAGTCTAGTATTCAGAATATATAAATAACTCTTAAAATCCCAAAACAAGACTACACACACACACACACACACACACATGTCAAGAGTCTAGTATCCAGAATATATAAATAACTCTTAAAACTCAAAAACAAGACAATCTAATTAAAAATGGTTGAAGGACCTGAATAGACACTTATACAAAGGAGATACAGAAATGGACAATAAACACAAAAAGAAGATGCTCAACATCATTAGTCATAAGGGAAATGAGAGACATTTCACATCCACCAGAATGGCTATAATCAAAAACAAAAAAGGAAAATAACAAGTGTTATGAGAATGTGAAGACTGGTACCCTTATATATTGGTGGTAAGAATGTAAATTGTTTCAGCCACTGTGGATAAAAATTTGGTGGTTCCTTAACAAGTTAAACATAAAATTACCATATGATCTTACCAACTCCACTTCTAGGTATGAGAGCTGGAATATAATAAGAAATGAAGTCCTGATACATACTACAACATGAATAAACCATTAATATATTATACTAAGTGAAAGATGCCAGATACAAATGGTAACAGATACAAATCTGATTATACTCAGATGAGATATCAGAATAGATTGATCATAGGGGCGCTTGGGTGGCTCAGTCGGTTAAGTGTCCGACTTCGGTTCAGGTCATGATCTCACAGCTCCTGGGTTCAAGCCCGTGTCGGGCTCTGTGCTGTCACCTCAGAGCCTGGAGCCTGCTTTGGATTCTGTGTCTCCCTCTCTCTCTGCCCCTCCCCTGCTCATGCTCTGTCTCTGTGCCTCAAAAATGAATAAATGTTAAAAAAAATTAAAAAAAAAGAAAAAAGAATAGACAAATCACAAAGACAGAAAGCAGACTGGTATTTGCCAGGGGTTGGGGAGAGAGAATGCGGAGTCACTGCTTATCATGTACAGGATTTTAGTGTGAGGTGATGAAATGTTTTAGAACTAGAGATGGTGGTTACACACCATTGTGAAAGTACTAATGCCACTGAACTGCTGTTCACTTTGCAATGGTTAACGTTATGTGAATTTCACCTCAAATAAAACGACAGAGCCAACACTCGCTATCCTTTTACTGATGGAACACCAAACTTACACATTTCTGTGTATAATGTATAACTTTACTCATAATAAAAATAACTACGGTCACCTGCGTGGCTCAGTTGGTTAAGTGCCTGCTCTTGATCTCGGCTCAGGTCATGGTCTCATGGTTTGAGAGTGCAGCTTGCTTGAGATTCTCTCTCCCCGTCTCTCTGCCCCTCTGCCCCTAATAGTTGAATAGGTTTCTTTGCTTCAAGGCCTCTAAGACTATTTAGTATATGAATATGCAGTCAATTCTTAAGTGGAGAACATATTATAGATTATTTCCTACATTTGTTAAGTCAAGAATTCCTTTTAAGAATCTCTATTAACATTTCCTAGATGTTAATGTTCCATGGAGCATTCTGTTGGGATTCTGTTCTAAAATAACACAATTTATTAGTTTCCTATGGCTGCTATAACAAATACCACAGACCAGGTAGCTTAAAAAACAGAAAACTAATTTTCTCACAGTTCTGGAAGCTGAAAGTCCAAGGTCAAGGTATTGGCAGGTGTGACTTTTCCTGAGGTCTCTCTCTTTAGCTTGCAGATGTCTGCCTTCTTTGCTGTGTTCTCATATGGCCTTTTCTCTGTGTGCCCATCCCTGGTACCTCTTTCTCTTCTTATAAGGTCACCCTCGTCCTGAATTAGGGCCACATCTTCATAACCTTTTAACCTCAATTTTACAACCTTTACAACCCTATCTCCAAATACAGTCACATTAGGGGTTAGGACTTAGCACGAATTTTGCAGGGGTGCCTGGGTGGCTCAGTCAGTTAAGCATCCAACTCTTGATTTCAGCTCAGGTCATGATCTCATGGTTCATGGGATCAAGCCCCAAGTCTATGCTGTGCTGCTTGAAGCCTGCTTAGAATTCTCTCTCTCCTTCTTTCTCTGCCCCTCCCCTACTTGCACTTTTTCTTTCTCTCTCCCCACCCTCCCCCCTACCCTTCCCCAGCTTACTAGCTCACATGTGTTCTCTCTCTCCCTCTCAAAATGAATAAACTTAAAAAAACAAAACAAAAAACAAAAAAAAAACATGAATTTTGTGGGCATACAATTCAGTCCACAGCACACAATATCTTTCCTCTGACATGTGCAGACAGACACTAAGTGGCAAAGCTCTTATTTCCCTATCTTTAAAACCGATCATGAGCCTTTTCATCCTCAACACTCAAATGCTCCTAATTTTCTTCTTTTGAACTTAGTACCCTATCTTGCCAAAGCCAACGAATTGGTATAAAAACATTCACCACTTACCCTACTGTTTCAACAGAAAATATGTTCTAAATTTAAAACTATGAAATTACAAATAAACTTTTGGAGTATAACATCTTTGTGTACTGAAAAGTCCCTAAACTCAACTAATATAAAATAAAATGGTAATACTGAGATAGTGATGAGAGTCTTCTAAAGCCACAAGAGTACAGAGATGAAAGAGAAGCCACCATATTGACAAATTAAATTGTGGCCGGATAACTGACACAGATGCAAAGCAATTGCTGAAAGCCTTGATGGAGAAGATCTAGAATTCTATCAATATATACTTTTTCATTATTAGGGTGATATAATAAAAAGCATATATTTGATCTTTGTCTGGAGTTCCTGGCACAGAGCTCCTAAAACCCTTAGTGAGCTTCCTTAGTGATAGCAATATCTTTTAACTCAAGAAAGGGGACCCCTAGATAGCTCCTGGAGGGGACTGGTCACCAGAAAGACCAAATACTTGATTAGAGAATGGGAAGTTCAGCCCCAGCCCTCTGACCTCAGGAGAAGGGAGTGGGGCTGAAGACTAGGTTATAAAAAACTCTTGAACAAAGAGATTAGGAGAGCTGCTGGGTTGGTGAACACACTGATATGCTGGGAGGGCAGCATGCCCCAAAAAAGGGCAGGGAAGATCTTGTGCCACTTACAGTCCCCAAAACTTTGCTTCCATTTGGCTGTTCCTAGGTAAAGCACTTTTCTGAGTTCTACGACTTGTTCTAGCAAATTATCACACTGTGGAAAGAGTTATGAGGACTCTAGAATTTGTAGCTGGTTAGTCAGAAGTACTGGTGGCAACCTGGGACTTGTGACTGGCATCTAAAATGAGGACAGTCTTGTAGGACTGAGCCTTGAACCAGTGGGCTCTGTGCTAACTCCAGCGAGTGTTAAGACTGATCAACTTTTTGAAGACACCCCATTGGTATCAGAGAACCATAGAGTAGAAAATAGATATAAGCTATCTGTTGGCAAAACACATTATTATGACAGGAAATTTTACCAAAACATATAACTTAATCAAAACAGTTTTACTTCAATTTTATGTATCTATGTGTACCATAACTGCCACTGTATATTAGAGAAAGAAAAATAAAGAAAATTAACTACTACATATTCCATAGCCTCATATCATAGTTAATACACCTATTAATATTTAAACAGTTCTAAGCTATAAACCGAGAACATCTAATGTTGCATACTAAAATATAGTCATAACACTTTAAACCATATTATCATGAGAAAAAGATAGTAAAACATTTTCTTCATATGAGATGATAGGCATATCCTATAAAACTTTACCTTTTAGGAAAAAACAAAAAAACAAAAAAACAAAAAAACAACTCCTATCCTAAACCCACATTTAATGATTTGGTCTTCTAGATAATTCAGAAGGAATAATTTGAATATGGTTCTGAGAAACTTATAATATTTTTTTAGGACAAGTTTATTTCCCATTCTATTTATTTTTTGGTAGGTCTAATTTCCTCCCAAGCTCTTTCAGAGCAAGGAACACAAGTATTTTATTTATTTATCTGTTTGTATCCTGACTGCACTTTATGCCAACTACTGTCCCAATATAGTATAGTTAGCAGTGACCTAAGGGAGTACAAAGATATTTGAAATGTAAAAGAATGTGCCTCATAGGCATAGTTAACACATTCCTTTAAGATGTATAATAAACTCTATATGTTACCAAGAAAGATGGTTGATAATTTAACAATAACAAAACTATGATAGATCTCTTTTACCAAACTATGATAGATCTCTTTGTACGGTGGAAAAATAGAGCACTGACATAACCAGATATTTCCCTTACAATTTCCTACTGCCTCTTTTCATTCTGAGTCAAGACAATAATAGAAACAGGTACTGGGTGTTGCTGACATCTAGGAGATGGAGCAGCACTGGACTCCTGTCCATAGTGTGCTTCCTTCTCCAGGCAAAAACAAACAAACAGTCCCAGTTTTTAGATTCCAACACTTCATCTGCCTTGTGGGGTTGTTGTGAAGCACTTCTTAACAGGTAGTAATAAAAAACTTCCACATTGTTAAAATGGCAATGCTACATGGCTGTGACTGTGGTATGTTCTCTTTGTGGTATGTTCTGAGAGATAAAAAGGGTCTGGAGCCACCCCACCCATCACCCTTTTTACCCACCCATACCCAGCACAACACTTAGAGAAGGCCACCCAAGTCAATTCCACTGTAGGTATTAAAAGCTTATCTCAAGCCTTTCAGGCTCTTTTTACTGAATGAAAAATACATGTATGCACTAGAATGATCACAGACTTAAATTCTGGACTCAAGATACAGACAGAAAAGGTCATTTGGCTCTTCTCGGTTCCGAGTCAATAAGGTATATCTGCTTACAGAAAAAAAAAAAGTCGAAAATAAAAACAAAACAAAAAGGGTCTCCATAATGTAGTCCAGCCTAGTTTACTAGAATTCTCTACTGGGATTTGAGTCCAGGCCCCAACTTGAATTACGACTGTCCTTCCAGATCCTGCTTATTTATATACAATTTATACATTTCAGGATTAAAGAAAAAAAAAAAAAACTTTAAATACAGGCATTCATTAATTTGTGAGTTATATTTTAAACATGTTTAAAGTGCCCTTCTTCTGGGGAAAAGGAGGGAGCCTATCTCAAGTTTACAGGGTAGTTGAGAATTATTGCCCTAGGAGCCCCGAGGCACAACATGCAGATGTTTTCCATTCAGTGGGATTCAAGTTGGTCTACTGGACAGCATCCTCCCTACCATATACAGGATTTGTGCTTTACTACAAGGTCATGTTTACTATAAGGTCATAACAAAATCTTAATCTAATACACCTTTCTGCTTTAAATGTATTTCTTTAAAGAAAAAAATAGTTTTGATCTAAGCAATTTTATTGCCTATCAGTTGTCCTAAATTTAGCCATCACATGGATTGAAATAGGAGCACAAAATGTTCCCACATCCTGCTTTACCATTTTTACTAACTTGCTCTGGAGATCAAGAGCTGAGACGAGAGGGCACGTCCACTTTAGATCTCATCTACCATCTCTGCAGCAGCTGTGAGTGAAGTGGTGATGGGCCTGCGGCCCTGGTATAGCAGGGTAATGGGCATTAGATACACCCTGATCATGACTGAACAGAAGAACCACCAGTGTAAAGGAGGTGTGGTGGAGCGCACCCAACAATAAAGAGGAAAGGAGTCCTGGCTATGCAGGGATGTACCACCTTCTTGGGTTGATGAGGAGAAAATAACTGCAAAAATGCTACAAACTCAAAAGTTAAGGGATAAGAAAGAAATGTTAAAGGTCAGTTCCTGGAAATGCTGGCTCTGGGAACGAAATTTACTGGGAGGCAGAAGGAAAATGACAATGAGGGACTGGGTAGGGAGGAATCAGAATTCGACATGCAAGCAAATCTGTTTCTTAAGCTTTGGAAATGGTAAACCAAAAAAATCAGGGAGAAATGGTATCAGTTTAATTAACCAGTTTTGATACATAGTAAAGAAAAAATAAGAACAAAAAATAAAACAGAAAACAACTATGGGAAAGAGAAAGGACTGTGGAGGATTGTGCTAACAGATTTCTTCTACATTTGGTCCAGGGAGCCAAGGATCTATTTAAAAACTAGGTTGAAGTTGAAACTCTCAGCAGGTCTTTCTTGGAAGGAAGAGTTGGAATACTAAAGAGAAAATAGGAGGGGTACCTGGGTGGTTCGGTCAGTTGGATGATCAACTCTTGATTTTGGCTCAGGTAATGATTTCAAGGTTCCTGGGATTGAGCCCTGCATCTGGTTGACAGCCCACTTGGGATATTCTCCCTCTCTCTCTCTCTCTCTCTCTCTCTCTCTCTCTCTCCTACTCATGCTCTCTCTCTCTAAATGAACAAATAAACCTAAAGAGAAAACAGGAGAGTCTAGCCCTATGGTAGCATAAAAGGAATGCTTCCCTCCCTCCCCCCCCCCCCAGTAAAGTCTCAACTCACTCAGCCCTGAGAAATTCATTCAGATTAATTTATTATTAGTAAAATATCAGTGTTTTTCAAGGGCTGAAGGAAGGTTTTCAGATGGGCTATGTGTCAGTAGATCTTTAGGTCTCAATTGGTCCTCAAAGACACAGGCTTCGGTACCATTATCAATAACAGCTTCAGTTCAGAAAATTGTGAAAGAGCATTTTCTCACTTTAGGTAAGTGAGGGAATGACCAGGAAAGCTCCTATGAAAGGGAAGTTTTACAAACTTAATGGACTTGGAAGGTAGAAAACAGTAGCATGAAAAGAAATACTAGTCTTTGGGGTCATGCTAGGGATGGAGAAATACAAGAGGAAGACATGTTCCTACAGAAATAACCATACTACAAGTATGGAGAACATTTACTGAGAAAAATGCTCAGAAGAGTACTGTGCTCCTGAATCCCATGTTCAGTCATTTTTCTTTGTTGTGCCAAGAACATAGGGGCCAAAAGAAAGTAAAATTTGAGTTTTTAAATATCCAGAACAACAAGCACTAAGGGAACACACAGCATACTAGGAAAGATCTAGGTATTGTAGACAGCACCAGAAGGATCTACCTTATTTGGTAGAAAGCAGAAAAGTTCTGGATAGAATTCAGTTTATATAGATGGTGGGTTTTATTTTCTCTTAAGATATCACAAATGTGGCATCACAACCTACCTTTTGACAGGAGATTCATCCCAAGTTAGTCAAAATGTCACAGATTCTGAACTCTGGACTATTAGCATACATGGATACAATCCCAATAAGGTAAAAACCAAGAAGCTTCCTCCTCTTCTGTCAGTAGGGTTCCTCAATTACGTCTGAACTTGTAGGTGGGTGACAATGGTAAATGGATGTAGACTATAGTAAGCTCTGGATTTTGGAAACACTACTTTTGGTTAGTAAATACTGTTATTTTGAAATTGTGTCTCTAAATTTAATCTGCTACAGAGATACTTCCATGTATTCTGAAGTCTCTGCTACCTTGCATATATGGAAAGTAGGAAAAACTCAGAAAAAGCATAATCCAACTTTGGAAGGACATAAGGATCTACTCTAGTTCCAATGAATGCAGGTCAGGAAGCAGAGATAAAAAAAAATGAGAATACAGGAGTGAGGTACTTAATGTAGTCTGAGATGGCATCAGAGAAAAGTTCTCGGGGAAGAAAAACACCCAAGACAGTGCAGGTTAGCCAGAGAAAGGAAAAAGAGGATCCTATGCATAAGGACATCATAAGCAAAAATACGTCAGAGTGAGAAAGAGTATTTATGGTATGTTCTGATAAATATAAGAACAATACTGCTGGACAGTAAAATGTTCAGAGTTATGACAAGAAAGACAAGGGCCAAATCAAGGAGGACCATATATGCCTTATCAAAGAGCTCTCACTGATCCTGTTGGTACCAGTGTTATAAAAAAGGAGTTCACACTGGGGAGTAGCATAGTCTGATTCGGATTTCAGGTGGATCAAATCACAAGGCAACTCTGTAGATAAACAATTAAAGAGCTATGAAGTTATAGAGAAGAAAAGCAGAAAGGTGATGTAATAAAGCACAAGATAAATGGGATCTGAATTAGAGCAGAAGTTGCAGGCACACAGTGAAAAATCATGTGTGTCAAATATTTAACAGGCAAAAGGAGCAAAACTTAGTAATAATTAAAGGTAGGAGGCAAAATCAGGACCTGGCAACACTGGAGAAGGAGACTCAGGAAAGGAACTGACTTCAAGGAGATGGTGATGAATTGTTTGGAATACCTTTAATTTCAGGTACTTTGAGACATCTAGGTGGAGACACTCAGTAAGTCGTTGGTCTAAAACTTAGAAAAATATAACTAGAGATTCAAATTTGTGATCCATCAGCACTTAGGTAATAACTAAAATAATAGGAGTTTGGATAATATCATGCAGGGAGAGTGTACAATTAGCATAGTGGTAGCCCAAGATAGAACCAACAAGAACACTAACATTTAAGGACCAAGTTTAAAAAAAAAAAAAATGAAGAAAGGAAAGAAGAGAGGGAGGGAGGAAGAAGGAAAAAAAAGAAAAGAAAAATGTGTAAGAAAAAAAAGAAAAAACAGTGGTCAGAGGAATTTGGGGAAAATATTAAGAGTTTCATGGAAGCCAAAAGAGAATTTCAATAAAGAAATTATTCAATAAAGAAATTATTCAATAAAGAAATGTAAAATGTAGACCCAAGAGATGATTACTAAAAAATGGTCATTTGGCACTCTAGGAGTCACTGATGATCTTAGCAAGATCTTATCACTTAAGATGTAAAGCAAACTGCTATAGAACGGGCGGGAGGGAGGGGGGAGTGTCTGAGAAATACAGGGGTGGAGATAGAAGACAACACTACTTCAAGAAGTATACGTGTAGAGCAGAAAGAGATTGGAAAATACTTCCTCAGAAATGCTGGCTCAAAGGAGAGTCAGCAAAAGGAGGTTGTTTCTAGTTCTAACACTGTTAAAAATAGAGTTCTACCAGTAATTCCAAGAGAAAAAGAGACTGATTCTCAGACAAAAGGTTATCATTACATGGTGCCTACTAAAAGTTGAGAATTCCATACACTAGCAAGAACAGCAAAATTAAATTGTGCCATAGGATCTCTAATAAGAAAATACCAATGATAATACTCAAGGGATGAGGTCCTGGTTTTGCCACTAAGTTGTGTGACCATGGGTAAATTACTTAGTCTTTTGTATCTCAATTTCCTCACCTATAAAGTGAGAATAATAATAATACTTAAAAGTTTTGTGAGAATTAAATAAGATGCTGTATACGAAATGCCAACACAATGCTGGCTTAGAGTAGGACCTCAAATTTGTCTTTATTGAAGGTAACAGACAAAAATTATACACACCACACTCACACACATATGGCTTAAAGAATTTCACTTTTTAAAAGACACACTTAGTTGTCCATTTATGACAAATCCTTAATGCATCCTGATTTACAGGTTCATAGTTTCAATAAATAGGTCACTATTAGTCCACATAGGGGGGAAAAACACTGTACACACATTACCCTATGTATATACCTTAAAAATCAATGAAAGGAAAACCAAATACTCAATTGTAATTTCAAGTTCAAAGGAATCTTTCTCTTCTATAGCACTGAGGTATAATTCTCATTAATTTCTGTAACAAAGTATACACTACAGAGACTTGTTCATCTTTGTGTCAAAAATGAATTAAACATAACTCTGAATAGTAATAAGTGCTGTAATGTTGTCTCCCTTTTTAATTTACAAGTGCAGTAGTCTTTAATGATATAGTATGCAACTCTTCCAGCCAATCCAAAGAGACAAAAAGATTCAATTATTCTTCAGATCTATAAGCAGTTACATATTTCCCTTATATATCAGAATTTCATTACTGCTGAAACAGATAAAAAGGCAGCATACAGCAAAAGATCTTATGATCAATAATCAACGAGTCCAAGGATCTGGGAGAAATGCATAAAAATACATTACATTTTATAATATATAGCCTCATTACTGCTAAGAAGAATGCTGTCACCTTTTAAACAAAACAAAACACCTTCTTTTTAATAAAACAAGGAGTAAAAATATCAACAAAGCTCTATATCAAAGTAATGAAAGTACAAATATATAATTAAAAAGTCATTAAGTGATTTGAATTGACGTGATAATGTAAAAAAAAAAAACAAGTATGCAGTTATAGTAAATAGTAGCAGTAGTTATAGTAAATGTGCATGGTGGGCAAATTTGCATTCAGAATTTCACATAAATCTTTAAATCAGTAGTATAGCTCCTAGCTAAAGTCCTTAAGACTTTATTTTCACAAATAAGTCTCTTTAGCAAAAAACATTATTTCTTGGATGAATTAACCCAACTGCAAATGAGTATACAGTTAAATACCCTCACTGCACATCCTCACTGTGTTTTTTTTTATTCTGCTCTATATACTTCAAGCACAATAGTCACTAGGCTGCCAAAAGCACCAAGAAGCACAGAAATGAGAATACAGAACTGATATTTTTGTCTTTGAAAATATTTGACAGGTATTATTAGGCAATTAAAGCTGTTTGGCCTTTAACGTTAAAATGTTTTTTAAAAATATAATTGGTAACATCACAGTAACAAAGGTATAACTCCTTTCCTCTGCTTAGTCAATTCTCACTGTATAAAACTGAAACAAAAAACCTTTTCCCCTGTGAAGTACTATACAATAACTGGAAACCACAATATTGGTGCTGAAAGTGTGTGTGTGTGTGGGGGGGGGAAGTACCCCATTAAAGATTAGACAGCATTCTCAAATAAAATCCATCCTTCATAATTGTACTACATCCTATACCTACTTGGAATGTGTTCCAGGTACTGTAAATGGTACTTCTTAGTTGCTAAAAAGTCCATAAATTGAAAAAAAAAATTTTTTTTTACCCACTCAGGTTAAGCAAAAATGTATTATGCTGTGTGCTAAATGAGGGCTAAAATGACATTATGTGTTGAAGTGATGGGTAGAGTGGCAAAGTAAAAATGATGTCTTTGTTATTCTCACCAAAATAATGTTGTTGGCACTGGAACAGTCAATACAAAGGAAAGAAGGAGTTACCCCAGGTCTGGACTCAGCACCCTGTTTGTACCAATCACTGTCTAGCTACCACTGCTCCTTTTGTGGCAGAGTTAGACCCTTACAAAGAAGTGATTCTTTAGTTGAACCAGCAGCAACCTAGACTCAACATGTAATAGGAAACACGATTTTTAAATAGCTTGAATGAATTTGATTCCTGGTGGCAGTCAATGAAAATATCAAGAGTAACTAATCAGTGTTATATAAATATACATTGCAATAATTGCTAATAAACACCATTTTGTATATTTCTATACATTCACTTTTTTCCTCTTAAGATTACGTGGAGCTAAATGTCCAAAACAATGCGAGTATCTTAAAATGGAAACTTCTATGCAGATAATACATATCACATCTCTTACTTTAGACAGTAAAAGACAAGCAAAGGGAAGGAAAAATACATTATGAAAACTAAACCTAAGGCACATTCCTTAGGTTCCTTTTATATTTTTACTGGAGCCAGTAAAGCATTTGTTTCACATCTCTTTGATGGGATATTCTTAGGGCAAAACGACCCAGACCCAGGTTCATTTTGGAACTGGAGCCTGTTACACCATCCTCCAGCTCAGTACAGGTTTCCTCTTCATACGTCTGTAAATAGTACAGCTACAAATTGAAGGAGCAACAAACCAACAGATCAAACCAACAAGGAACTGACCAAATCACAGTCTAACAGTTAAGGGCCAGCTGAATCCTGTCTCCTTAAAATGCTCAACACCTCGCTAAAGGAAAAACCGGGCGGGGGTGGGGGTGGTGAAGGTGGTGTGTGCCGTGTTATCAGAGAGAAGCCAGACTGCCCAGGTGAGGTTGAGGTGCGGCGAGTCAGAGGAGATGAGGAAGCAGAGAAGTGACGCACGAGGGCGGTCACCTGTGGGGCCACTTGATCCAGCCCCGCCCCTAGGGACAGCAGAAAGAATCGTGGCCGGAAGCCCCCAAAACACGCCAGGGAAACGCCGAGCTGGGCCCCTTCGGCCCGGCCTGAACTCACCATCCACGGTTTTCTTCTTGAAGAGAGACGCCATGGTCGGAGACCGCGCCCAGGCTGCCCGGCTCGGCCCGGTCCGACCCGCGACTGGGAAAAGGCAGAACGGAAAGGACAGGCCCTTGGAGGGTTTGGGGTGGTGGAGCGATGGGCAGGAGAAGAGGGAGGGGTCACCAGGCAGGACCCGCGGAGGGCGGGTAGCTGCGAAGCCTACCGCAGCCGAGTCACCCCCGAGCTCAGGTGACCGAGAACTAAGACACTTTTTGGAGAAGTCACTTCTAGGCGGCGCCTGCGCATTAGGCGCGCGCGCTTGCGCACTGGGGCGCCTGAAGCTGCTGCCTCTGCCCTCACCTCAGCTGCTGCCCGCTTTTTCCGCTGGAGGGGTCGCCGCGTGGCGTGTCAGGAGGGGGCTTGCGGTGGTATCAGAGCGCGGGAGACCGTGAGCGGTGCCGGGAAGCTTCTGTGCCTCGGTTCCCTGCCGAATACAGAGAGAGATGAGCCTTAATTAGCCCTTTCCTCCCAGCGTCGGGGGAAGCTGGAAGTGGGGCTCCCCAGCGTTTTAGGACAAGTGTGGGTCGTCCCGGAACCAGTTGGTTTACGACCATCCCGTTGCTGTCAGTATCAGTACTCTCATAAGTGCAGGGGCTGGTTGCACTGCTGTGGTCCGTGCCCCAGCGGTGTTTGTCCCCGAAGTTCACGTTCTTTCCCGCCCTGACGGGCCGGCGATCTCCGTGGCGCTCGCCGGCGCAGCCCCCCATGGGTCTCAAGGCGTTCACCTGCAGTCCTGGGCCCGTGGATCTGACCACCCGGCGTGTCTCTGGGTGCACTGTTCCTAAGCTTGAGGATGACGGGGCAGGAAGGGAATAAGGAGCAACTTTTTTAATGTAACACTTGGTATTTACAATTCTTGGCTGGAAACATTAAAAAAAAAAAAAATCCACACATGTTTGCCTACCGGTTTAAACGTCTCCAATTCTATTTCTTAAAATCTCGATTTCTTGCCATTGCGTGAAAAAAAATCATGGCTGTACTGTGAACCTATTAGAATGCTATATAGCTGCATATTAGTGCTTAATGTGGGGGGAGGAGCCCCTAAAGGAAAAGCATAATAAATTATTCAAAGAATACTTACGTGTATAAGCATAAATATGGAAAATACAATCTTAGGATCAAGACCTTAAATTCATTGTTTTACTTAAGCATGTGTGTGTGTGTGTGTGTGTGTGTGTGCGCGCGCGTGCATATTTCAACTTAATATGTTGTTTTACTGTTTAGAATATTAATTTTGCTGTGAACTTTTTTCCTTCCAATCTGTTAGTGCTTTAAGCAACACTGCCTTCCATAGGATAAAAATGATAGTAGCCTTTGTTTCATGTCAATTCTGTCAGGGAAAACACTCCAGGAATAGTGTCAATACTATTAGTCATCTCTGGATTTATGAATCATGTCTCAAGGATTTTTAAGTGTTTGTGGGAGTCAGACTTCACTTCCCCATTTTTTTCTCTCTCATATCAAAATCCTCAGTGCCACTGAGAATCCTGCTGTTGTTGCTAAAATTTAGCTAAGAGACTGCTCAAGAAACTTTCTCAGAATGACATGGTAATATGCAAACTATAATTGTCTTACTCCTTCAAATTATTCTAGATTTTATAGGAAAATGGAGAAGTAAGGAAACGGGGAGAAAATGTAAACAAGAACACTTAGTCCCTGCGCCCAAAGCCTGGCCTTTCTGGTGTAAACTCTGTGGCAAAAGGCAGTTTACCCTGGCTGCCTGTTGTAATGAATGGCATTGAGCTGTGCTTGAATGCATGAGGCAATAAGCTGTTATGTGTGTAGTAATCGTACTCCTCCCTGCTGCAGTCACCCTTGTTTTATTACTCCTATACAATCCCCCCCACTGACCCAATTGTAACAGTTGGGAAAATGCCAAAATACTTAGCAGCAACCATATGGAAGATCCTCCAAAAGTGCACAGCAGGAGCTAAAGACAGGGCTTGTTCATTACAATAAAGACAAAATAAAAATATGTAGTATTTAAACTCACCACTCTAATAGCTTGATTCTCCCATAGTTTGAGCAGGCACATATTTAGCTGATACACACCAGACTGGCTGGCATCCATTCTGATTAGTTGGTGACCAAACTGTACCAGTATATTTTGTATTTGCTCCTTATTTAAAGGGAATGTACACTTAAATATAGCTGAGAAGCTGAGATACCAAGGAGCTAAAAAACTAGAATACATAGGTATTTTCCATTTATTTAAAACCACTATCATAAAAAAACACGCCATCGTCATAAACAAACTCACTGAATCAATAAGACACATATATAAGCATAGTGGATAGAGGAAACATTTTAATTTGATTCTTTTGAAATCTCATCAAGAAATGATGAACTAATACCCTATGGTCATATCATTATGACCCAATGCTCTTCTTCCAAATTGCCCAGATAGCAAAGAATATTTATTACAAACCTAATGCCACATACCATGCTTGAAGTGAAGAAACAAATACAGTTCCTCCCCACTTTTCTTTTCTTTATCCACCTTCCTACCAGGTTTTTCATCTTTTTTCATTCAGTTGTTACAATTCTGACACTAATTCCAATGTGTGCACCACCTAGGTGTTCTATAATTCAACTCAGTTCTGATACTATTTGGAGATAGTGATACTATTTGGAGATTCCACAGGTTAAAGGTTCAGTCTTGTGGATTGCCCCCACTTCAGATGGCAACCACAAGTCCAGGTTGTTACTTGTTCTCCTGACTGAGCAGCTATAAATCAGAGATTCCCATCCTCCCCACCCTCCTCCTTGGGTTTGATTAATTTGCTAGATAGGCTCATAGAACTCAGGAACACTGTTTATTCACTAGATTGTTGGTTTATTGCAAAATATATTAAAGGATACAAATCAACAGCCAGAAGAAGATATAACCAGGGCAAGGCTCTGAATGCAGGAGTTTCTGTTCCCTTTGGAGTTTGAAACCCAGGGCACATAGAGGCATTCTGATACACCAGCCCAGAAGCTCCCTCAACCTTGTCCTTTTGGGTTTTCACAGATGCTTCATTACATTGCATGATTAATTAAATCACCAGCCAGTGGTGACTGAACTCCAGCTCCAACCCCTCTCTACTCCCCAGAGGTTGCAGGGATGGGACTGAAAGTTCCAACACCCGAACTACAATATTGGTTTCTCTAGTGACCATCCCCACCCTTAAGTGCTTTCCAAAAGTCACCTCATTAACATAAAGTCAGGTGGGTTTGAAAAGGCTTTGTCATGAATATCAAGATACCTTATCACTCTTATCCCTTAGAAAATTCCAAGGGTTTTAGGAGCTCTATGCCAAAAACAGGATGAAGATCAAATATATATATTTCTTATTATAAAACACACTATCACATTTGTTCATCATGGAGAAGTAGGCTTTGGCTCCTTGTAAGAAAAAGAGTGCTTAAAACCAGAGCTATTCCAAAATGGGTGCTATGTGAGTTAGTAAATTCCTTGTCAAGGAAGTGTTCAAGGAGCAGGAGCATGTTGTAGACAGGATTCCTTTAAAGAATCAAAGTCTTGATTAGAAAGTTTCTAAGGTTTCTTTAAAATCTGGAATTTTATTTGAATAACATATAGCTCGGGCCAAAGTACCTTGGCATATGATGTTTCACACCCTGAAGATAATACTACCAAACTACCAAATCCTATTGGCTTCACCTTTAAAGTTATGCTAAAGCCAAAAAGACATAGTATTTCATCATTTTGAATCATCCCGATTCAGGTAACCTTTATCTCTCATCTGGATCATTACTGCCTATGTTATTTCCTTGCATCTATCCTTACGTCACTCCATTTTTGTCACAGCATAGCAGACAGAGTGGTCCTGTTAAAATGTGGATCAGATCATGCTGGCCTGTTCCTCAAAAAGAGATCAACATACTCCCAATACTTAGTCTGGAACACACATGCATGTGGGCACACACATGCACACACACATCTGTTCTACAGACTAAACTTCCGTTGTTTATTCATTAAGCATCCAAATTTTTACCATCCAGGTTGCTCTCCTATTTCCCTTCATTATCTGTCACTCAGGTGGAACATAACTGTTTAGAAGTGATCTTAGAATTATACCATCCATTCATTACCTCTGTTGTTCTGATACCATATTTCTGACAGCGCTCCCCTTGAGTGCATTAGCATTTTTGACTACCATTCTTTGAATCATATCAAACTTTTAGTTAAGTAAAGCTTTTGCACTTTTTTAAAAATATAAACTCCTACTTAGTCCTCCCCATCCTGTATTTGATTGATGGATAATTTTTACCTAAAAACCCCAAAATGAAACTTTTCATGCGTCACTAAAGACATCCATTCATCTTTGTATTTATTCACTTATAAACACTTTTGAGGCATTATAGTTATGTCTGAATCCATTTATACTAAACCATCAAGATTTTATTTAACTTTCAGTTTTAAGATGATTTTGAAGATTTTTGTGATTTTTAATAAGACAGAAAGACATTTCTGCTAAAATCAAGGTACATTATACCTGTCTTATTTATATTCATGCTTTATAGTTACAGTAACCATAAAGGTAAAAGAGATGAGTTTGGCATAATTCATACCCGAGGATTAAAATACTCACTTCAATGATTAAAATACTCAGATCAATGATTTCTTTTCCAAATATTAACAAAACATAATTTAATAATCTGTTTAATACTGTTTTTTACAGTATTTCATAAAATAGTTTCCTCTTCTTTGAAAACTGGATATTTGCCATTACTGGCTTTTTGTATCTTAGGTTATAATTTGAATGGATGCCCTCTTCTACTCTGTTGGCTCTTGAGGTGTACAATGTCAAGGTTGAGGGTGCTGACTCTGGACACAAACTACCTGGGTCTGTAACCAACTGTGCCATTTTCCAGCTAATCAGACCTGGGGCAAATCACTGAACCTCTCCATGTCCATTTCATGCATATAGAATCAGGATAATATCACCTTAATTTGGCTGTGGAAAGAATGAAATGAGCTAATACATATAAAACACCCAGAATAGGCCTAAACACATAATAAGCAGTAACAAGGTATTGCTTACCTATATTATTGTTCCCAGCTAACCTTTCCATTTTCTCGAGTAATGTCTTTACTTTGAAATTCACTCAATCCTAGATACCTTCACTCTATCAACTTCCCCACCTTTAGTCTATTTCTTTCTCCTTAATTTAAAAAAGAAATCTGTTTTTCTTGTCCTTGATTCCATTATTTTTATAATGGACTTGTTATAGGAATGTGTATCTAACATTGGTTTTTATTATCTAAAAAGATACATTGCAGGTTTCTTTGTGTTGTTGTTTTTCTCCTCGGCATCAGATCCTAAGCTCCTTGGGTTCAGAAAGGATGTGTTGTCATACTCTTCAATCATTTCCCTATTGAAAGATACATATATTTTTTAAACTTGACAATGCAATAACATCTTTATATTATTCTATATTTTAATATTTTTAATGCCAAAGTGACATTTGTATTTAGTATATTTGTACTGACTTGACATACTCAATTTCAAGCCCCCCTATATGTGAAGGGCACCCAACATTATCTATCTCCATAAACAGCATACATCTAAAGAGCCTGGTCCAAAACCAATAAATAATTCTATCTTAGGTCTAAGTGAGGATTTTGTGTGGATATCCCCATTTTTGTTTCTTGTTACACTTTGGTTTAAATTGGGGCATACTGCATGATATTTTGCCATTTCATTCTCTACCTTACACTTTATTTTGTTTTACATTCAATAATGCTACAGTACAAAGTATGACTACTTATAAACAAAAATATAAGTAACATGCCAACTTAGGTGGCATTTAAAAATTTAGAGACATAAGTGTAGGACAGAAATAATCATTGGCAAATTCTAAAAATCTCCTATTTCATATAAAAGGTAGATAACCAACAGAGAAATGAAATGGATTTTCAAAATCCTTTAGTTAGTAAGATATTGAGCCAGAATATATAAGGACAGACTCTTTTAGCATGCTTAAACTTTATAGGCAATGCTGTAGGGTCTGCTTGTCAATTCCCTTGTGACGGTTACTAGACAGGTTGTATGAGCTCGCGGGGCAGGATAGCCAAGAGCGTGGACTGTCTAAGGTTGCTCCTTCCAACATTTACTCACAGAGGAATATAAGGTTTGATCAGAGAAGGGTAAGCTACAGAAGGATCTCCTGTTGTACTTCCCTTCCTGGCTCCCATCTCTTTTCAGTGTTCAACATCCCCACAAGGATCCCCATCTATCAACTTCTCCAAATTCACAGCAGTTAGGCAGCTTCTTCTACTTGACTAAACAACAACACTCAAATGAGGGTATCTCAAAACATATGGATAAGCTTTGTACATTTATAGCCAAACAATGCGTGCAACAATTCCCTATGTTTCAGAGTGTTCGCTATGTTTTAACGTTAAAATGTAGATTTTTTTCTATAATTTCTGAACCCATGCTTTATAGTTCCAGAAATTTACCTCATTTCTCTCTTTGTCAAATCTTGCTTTTAAAAATATATGCCATAAAGAATGAGTCAGACTAGTCAGACATTTAGTCAATGAAAAAGCTAAATGAGTACCCTAAATGTGTGTGGCTGCACATCATTGGTTTTATAGTCTAAGAGAGTTCATGTGTTATTTGGAATATGTAACAACATGATCCTTTTTGAAAAATAAAATAAACTTTGCCCTGAATTCCTCACAATGTTAATAGTAGTTGCACATGAGTAAATCAAGACAGAATTTGTGCCCCCTGGCACAACAGAACATATGTATATATTTGCTCTTCAATCCAATAAGGACTCTAGAGTGCAGAACTACTACCAAGCAAAATAGAAATGAACTTCAATATAGGGGTAATGGGTTTGGTTCTTCAATAAAATAAACCTTAATAGCTATTTCACTTTCTATTTCAAATGGATAGAAATTAAGAGAGGCTCTGGATGTTAGAATTTGGTAAATTAGTAAGTATAAATAATTTACTAAAACAAAGGCATTGTGTTTTCTATACAAATAAGGTGGCCTTTTTGTAAGGCCTATTTCAAGCTACTTTTAAGTGGCCTTCTCTTCATTGTTTTATTCAGTCTTGTAACAAACACTTCTAGAGCAGCTACTATATAAAATACGTAATGCTGGTGAGTAACTCTGAGGGATGTGAAAATAAAATAGACATGAATTTTGTTCTAACGAAGCTGTAAGTCCAATAAAGATATTAGAGGTACATCAAGAATTAGATGACAATGAACAATGTGTGGCTGAAAAACTTTGGGCCACTAATAAAATTATGTAATTAATTGAATTTATGACTATAAATTTATGCTTGGTAATCTTTCAGAAAGCTGGAATATAATTAATATATTGAATTTAGAAATTTATCTTCATTGGGGCACCTGGGTGGCTCAGTCGGTTGAGCTTCCGACTTCAGCTCAGGTCGTGATCTCACAGTTTGTGAGGTCGAGCCCCACATTGGGCTCTGTGATGATGGCTCAGAGCCTGGAGCCTGCTTTGGATTCTGTGTCTCCCTCTCTCTCTGCCCCTCCCCAACTTGTGCTTTGTCTCTCTCTGTCTCTCAAAAATAAATAAATGTAAAAAAAATTTTTTTAAGAAATTTATCTTCATTTAAAAATATGTTACATATATATTAAAATACATATCTCCTTATACATCTGTTTTTCTTATGTTCAAGGAGGTAATTTGGAAGTTCAAAGATGCCTAAAAGCAGATGAAATAATAAAACAATTTTGAAAATAATTTTAGACATTTCTGATGCAAAGACATACAAGAATGTCCAAACTGCCTGAGTCTGAACTTATTGATAGACACAACAGAAATGATACACAGTACCCGAATGTACATAATGTTCAGACTCCTAGAGAATACTATATTGTTTTTACATGGTTTAATAGGAGAATTGCTAACCCTTGCCTTCTCTACTTCTACTGTAATTGTGAGAATTACAATTTAGGTTACAAGCCACTATTTCAAAACATGAAATAAAAATAAAAATTTTAATATTACGTTTATATAGTAGAATTTTAAAATAACCATTCATAAACAAAGACCTGGACATGGTTTGTTGAAATCTTCTTAATATGTACCTACACCCAGTTTGGGGATTACTCTCTACCTAAAACTATTATGAGGTTCTTATGATAACACAATCAATAATCATATTTAGTGATGGCCTACTCTATGTACAGCATAAAGAGATATAAAGAAGTATTAAAATGGGGTCTCTGCCTAATTAAGAATAATCTATTTTGGATGATGACAACTAACCCCACAAGCAAAGTCACTTGTACTAAGAGGGTTAAGGCACATTGGTTTGTCACATCAGAAGAGACTTTATAGGTTACAACAGTTTTTATGATAATAGTTGTTGCCTCTGGAGATGCAGAGTCTCACGTACTATGCAGAGATTAGTGGGCACAAGCTATTGTCTTATAAGGGAGCCTGTTCAGAAGCTATTTTCTCCTCATCTCTCTACTGAATGCTTACCTTTGGTTTTACTATCAGAAGGATGCTTATGAGTTTGCCTTTGTTGCTGTCATGAATTATCACAAATTTAGTGGCTTAAAACAGCTCAAATGTATTATTGTATAGTTATGGAGGCAAGAAGTCCGAAATGATCTCACTGGACTAAAATCAAAGTTTGATCAGGGCTGTGTTCCTTCTGGAAGCTCAAGGGGCATATCTGCCTCCTGCCTTCCCAATTTTTAGAGGCTGCTTGAATTCTTTGGCTACTTGCCCCTTCCTCCATCTTCAAAGCCAGCAGGGTAGCATCTTTAAATCTGTCTCTGACTCTGACTCTTCTGCCCTTCTTCCACATTTAAGGTCACTTGTGATTACATTGGGCCCACCCAGATATTCCCAAATTGTCTCCTTATTTTATTTTATTTTATTTTATTTTATTTTATTTATTTATTTTTTAAAATATTTTATTTATTTTTGAGACAAAGAGAGACAGAGCATGAGCAGGGGAGGGGCAGAGAGAGAGAGAGAGAGAGTGAGACACAGAATCTGAAGCAGGCTCCAGGCTCTGAGCTGTCAGCACAGAGCCCGACGCGGGGCTCGGACTCACGAACCATGAGATCATGACCTGAGCTGAAGTTGGACGCTCAAGCGACTGAGCCACCCAGTTGCCCCAGTCTCCTTATTTTAAAGTCAGTTAATTAGCAAACTTAATTCCATCTGCAACTTTAATTCCCCCTCGCCATTTAACAACGTAGTCACAGGTTCTAGGCAGTAGGATGTGGACATCTTGAAGGGACAGCATTTTACTTACAAAGGTGAGACTAATTTTTAAATCAAGTATGAATCATTGGTTCCACATAATATTGTTGGGCTATTCTAGTTGGAGACTGTTTTTTCAATGGTACCTCCCTAACACCTCTAACATTATAAAGAGCACTGTTGACCTTACTGACATGAATGTGCTATGCTCTTCCTTGTTATTACTATGTCATGGTTAGATGTGTACAAAATCTATCTAGCCTTCATCTGGCAGGAGTATTTTTGATGCTTTCTCATATCAGCCCTGGCAGATTCCTAGGAGAGGCAGTAAAAGATATCTGGACAAATTCTGACATGAAATTTCTCATTGAAACAGACCTGGTTTAATATTTTGTTCTAAATTCTGCCCTAGGGATATAGCACATTAGTATTTAATCAAAGTTTTATGTAACTGATATTTAATTTTGGACTCAAGCTGCATCCATAGTATTAACCACTGACATATTTAAATGTTTAAGTAACAGATTGCGTTTTTCTTTTATCTTTCATATATCTAGCACATATGGGTCCAATAAATATTGCAATATTGAGTCAACAATATCCAATCAAAAGTTAGCTTACAATGAAATACATTTTAAAAATGCATATTTAAATAAATCACTCAATTTTATTGTAAGAAAGATAAACTAGGTGGAACTAGATCAAAATGTTCAAGAAGTTTATTCTGTCATTCATTTCTTCACTTGTTCATTCACTTAATGCTCGAATTTTATTTTTATTAAGTGTTTATTTTTGAGACAGTGAGAGAGTACACATGCACGCGTGGGGGAAAGACAGAGAGGGGGAGACAGAGGATCTGAAGCGGGATCTGCACTGACAGCAGAGAGCCCAATGCGGGGCTCGAACTCATGAACCACAAGAGATCATGACCTCAGCTGAAGTCAGATACCTAACTGATTGAGCCACCCAGGCATCCCTATGCTAAAATTTTAGAGGCAAAAGAGATCTTATAGGTCCATTATCAGCTCTTCACTTTGCAAATAAATATATCAAGACCCCTAGCAAAGAATTGCTGAACTTCACTGTTGGCCAGTGAAAGGTCTACAGTTAGAAACTCAGATAACCCAACTCTCAAGCCAATACTTGACCTGTCTCATAGATTTGTCTTAATAAGGAAGCAAAGAATATACAAGAAGAGAGAAGATCTGGAAGGTAGTCTCTGAGAAATCTGCAGTAGTTGTTGATACATTTAAATATCTTAACTTATAAAGAAATGACAGGATGTTCCCACCACCTTCAGTGCCCAGGATATAATTCATGTTCATTGAAGCTGGTTGTGTAGATATGAGGAGCCAGCCCTTAAGGTAAACTTCTCATTCTCTTAAGTATTTTGAGCTAGGAATTTTTTTTTCTTTCAAAGAATAATCTCTGCTATTCAATATAGAGATTCGGTAGAGTACTCATTAATATTTTCATAGAGACATTCTAATTTTCATGAAGACAAAATTATTCTAGGTCAGAAGCATAAATGGGCAGAGATGAGATTATTCCCTAAAAGGAATGATGCAGAAATGGGATTGGGATTATGGAGATGGGATTTTTTGAAGCTCTATTCACAATCTGCTAAGGAAATTAGAAAGCGATGAAAGCAATTCCCATGAACAAGTCAGGATATAAACTTGTACCCAGATCATCATTAATGTCTAAGCCATCAGAGACTGTTCTTAATTCTCACATTTTTCTCAAACCCAGCCTAAGGTTATCCTGGTTGAGGCGTTGGGGTAAGGATTGAGCGAAAGTACTAGTATTTCCATGAGACATATTCTGCATTGCAGAAGCAAAAAGCACAGAAATAAAAAGGGTAGACATTATAACTCAACATTACAAAGATTCAGTATATTCTGAGTATGTTTTTACCCTGGAAAAATAAATTACAACAGGTTTTATGTCAAGAGAATGCCTAATGATAAACTAGACTTTACCAAGATAGAATCAGAAATGTTGATCAGTTATATTAAAACAAATATAAATTATGGTTAATATTAGTCATTTAGTAATATCTGACATTACAAGAGAGGGCAGTTTCTTTTTCTACATTTCGCTCATAATCCATTACATAGTAAAGCAGATCTAAGCACAGGATTGTGTTACCAAAGGAGGTTGGAGACTCTCTCCTTGGGGGTCATAAATATAGTTTTCCATCTGCTGGAGACTGTTTAGGTGAAACATGCCTGAAGTCAGGGGCTGGATCAGATGATCTCTGGGGGTCTCTTCCAGCCTTTTGAGTCTTTGAGAGAAATTTCTAATCAGCATGTTAATGAGTACTTTAAATTTGTATTCTGGTTTCCTTGAAGATAATTACCAGAAATGCTAAGTGGAGAACAGCATTTCTAAATACCCGTTTAAAAGAAGAAGACAGAAAGAAAGAAAGAAAAAAATAAAACAAAACAAAACACAGTATTCTGCTTAAAAAGAAAAAAAAAAAAAGAGGTAATGTGACCCGCTTGATATCAAAGAAGGCAATTACCTGAGAAGGTAGTATGGTTCAGCGGTCTTGGTAACGTCTGAAAAAGTCCAAGGCTACTGGATCTTTTCCCCGTTCTTATGATGTCTTGCTGTGTGACCCAGGGCAAGTCACTTGACCTTAGTTTCCTCATCTGAAAACACAAGACACCAGGAGTTGTGCTTGATTACCTGACTAATATCAAGCTACAGGAATTAAATGAAGAATGGAATTTCATTTTGGGCTTCGTCACCGCTGTGGCGATGACAGATGGGAATCATATGAATTAGGTTAGCCCCTGCGCTTCATTAACCGACAGAAAGAGAGTCTGAATGACATGGAATGGATGGTAAACTTAACTTTGAAAACCCTTTAAGAAACCTTAATTTAGATATTATATAGGTGATACATACAGCAAAGATTTATTTCTATTTCTGCATTATGGAAAATCAATTGTAATATTATCCTATGTGTTTCATTAATCTAGTTACTCCAAAACTGGCTCTGGGAAAAACATGTACTAGGTTAGCCCAATATCTCTTCTTTTTGTACTTAGTTTTTCAAGAGGAAAAAAACTTTTTTTATTAATATTGACATACAGCTTCTTTAGAAGTAAAACAAAAGTGTATTAGTCCAAATTATTTTTCTCCCTCTGTCCTTTCCTTCTCTACCTATAGTAAAATAAGTTTAATCTGAATTTTTAGATTTCTTGTCATAAAACATGATTTTCTCTGGGTCACTAAACTGGTAGTCTTCCAAAACTGGCACATAGGGTTAAAGACTTAGCCGTGTGCTATTTTCTTTCAGCTCCTTTTTTTTTTTTCTACCAGAGATCACTGCTTGTTTTAATAAACATACCCTAAAGAAGAAATCCAATGAGGTAGGAATTAAACAAACTTATGTTTGACACACTCTTTAGAGAAGACAAATAACAAATTAAAAAAAAAAAAAAACCTAAGATGATATAAAGATGAATTGATGTTATGTTTGTGACCAAGTTTGGAAAACTGAAACATTTATACAAGATTAGATGCCTGAGTACTACTGATGGCCATGATCTACATTTCCATAAACTATATATTTCCATTAAAGTGAAATATATAAATTTCCATTAAAGTGAAAGAGCCAGATCCATCCTGAAAAAGTAGTTAGCATTTTGTTAGAGACTGCAATTGTATGCAGCCTTTTGTTCACAAACACTAAAGAGAGGGCAGGGATAGCACTGGAAATACTGCTCTACATAAAGGTTTAGGGAATCATAAATTCTGGTTCCGACTCTGCTATTCAGCTTTTAGATGTCATTATACCTTAGTCCCACCATCTGTACAGTATGAATAATCATATTTTGCTAACTCACAGGTGTGTTGTAAAAAATAGACAATAAAAAGTAACTCTGAACATACAACCATTCTCAGAGCCCTCATAATAAGGAAAACAAATGGTTAAGAGATACAAAACAAATGGGTTGAACTTTACAATAAAATTCTGAGAATGACATTTAACTTGATATAAAAAAATTATCTAACAATGTTTACCTACCAAAATTCTCATATAACTTAACTTTATTTGCAAAATATACATGATTTGGACTTTGGAATGAAATTCCAAATAAAGTGAAATTCCAAATCCAAATCATGTATACTTTGTGAATAAAATTTTATTCCAAAGTCTTTAAAGGACAGGAAAGGAGAAAACACATCCTGAACCTACAGAGTTTTGTTTTTGTTTTTTGTTTTTTTTTCTCTCTGTTGAGGGATCAGCTAATGGTAGATTCTCACTATAGGTCTATGCAGTATTTAATATGAAATTATACCTTTAACTGAAAAACTCAACAGTATACTTTATCAGAAGAGCATGGACCAGGGCAACTATTAAGAGTGGAAGGAACACAGGGTGCCTGAGTGACTCAGTCTGTGAAGCATCTGACTTCAGCTCAGGTCATGATCTCATGGTTTGTGGGTTCAGGTTCAAGCCCCACATCGAGCTCTGTGGTGACAGCTCGGAGCCTGGAGCCTGCTTTGGATTCTGTGTCTCCCTCTCTCTCTGCCCCTCCCCTGCTCATGCTTTGTCTCTCTCTGTCTCTCAAAAATAAATAAACATTAAAAAAAATAAATAAATAAAACAAAATAAAAGAAGAAGAAGAAGAAAAGTAGAAGGAACACATTTTCGTTCCAGGTGTTGACATTTATTACAACACACGGGTAAAATGCCCAGACAGCCTTTGTGTCTCTCCCTTCTAAATTTTGAATTCCAAGCATACCAAATCTACATGCCCAATTTGATCAGCTAACCCCAGATATTCAGAGTACATATATGTTCCCTAAGCTCCCACTTTTGCTTATTAATGGCCTATTCCCAAAATAGGAAAAATTATTGTGAACCAGGAAATCAGCCCAGGTGGTGACTTTTAAAAAGCAGAGGGGAAGTTAGGGGCGCCTGGGTGGCTCAGTCAGTTAAGCGTCTGAACTTCGGCTCAGGTCATGATCTCATGGGTTGTGCGTTTGAGCCCTGCGTCGGGCTCTGTGCTGACAGCTTGGAGCCTGGAGCCTGCTTCGGATTCTGTGTCTCCTTCTCTCTCCACCCCTCCCCAACTTGGGCTCTGTCTCTCTATGTCTCTCAAAACATAAATAAATGTTAAAAAAAGAAAAATTTTAAAAGCAGAGGGGAGGTGGGTGGGGGGATGAGTTAAATAGGTGAGGGGGATTAAGGAGTGCACTTGTGATGAGCACCGAGTGTTGTATGGAAGTGTTGAATCATTGTACTGTACACCTGAAATGAATATCACACTGTATACTAACTAACCGGAGTTTATTTTTTTTAAATTTTAATGTGTATTTATTTTTGAGAGAGAGAGTGAGAGACAGAGTGTGAGTGGGGAATGGCAGACAGAGAAGGAAACAAAGAATCTGAGGCAGGCTCTAGGCTCTGAGCTGTCATCACAGAGCCCCACACGGGGTTCGAATCCACAAACTGGGAGATCATGACCTGAGCCGAAGTTGAACACTCAACCGACTGAGCCACCCAGGTGCCCCACTAACCGGAACTTAAATAAAAACTTTAGGGGAGCCTGGGTGTCTCAGTTGGTTAAGCGACCAATCCTTGGTTTTGGTTCAGGTCATGATCTCAGATTTCATGAGTTTAAGCCCTGAGTCAGGCTCTGTACCAGCAGCATGGTTCCTGTTTGGGATTCTCTCTCTCTCCCCCTCTCTCTCTGCCCCTCCCCCACTTGCTCTGTCTCTCTCTCAAAATAAATAAACTTAAAAATCCTTTTTAAAAAAGCATATTACTGAATGTTAGTAAGCCTTTGGTATATGGGAGAAAGATAACACTCTCACTTCCTTTTCTTCATGCTTGAGAGAACATTTGCTACCATCTGTAGCCCAACAATTTTTGTCTTAACCCCTTTACCCTCCATGGGAGAAAATCAGAGTTAAGACATGCAGAGACAGGGGCGCCTGGGTGGCTCAGGTCACGATCTCGCGGTTCGTGAGTTCAAGCCCCGCGTCGGGCTCTGTGCTGACGGCTCAGAGCCTGGAGCCTGTTTCGGATTCTGTGTCTCCCTCTTTCTGACCCTTCCCCGTTCATGCTCTGTCTCTCTCTGTCTCAAAAATAAATAAACGTTAAAAAAATAATTTAATTAAAAAAAAAGACATGCAGAGATGAAAGTTGTGTTTACAAATTCCTTTCCTTATATGACTTTCTGGGAAGATTTTGCCCTCAGCATACCTCTTTCTTTTACCAACCTCCCTTGGCTTCTTCCTTTTGTGAAATTTGAACTTCTCTTTTTTTATCTTTATTTTATTTTTTAATTTGGGAGAGAGAGAGAGAGAGAGAGGTACAGGGAAAGAGAGAATCTGTTTTTCTTTTTTAAGGAGGGTGTCACATCTCTCCCCTGTTTTATTATTATTTTTATTATTATTTATGTTGAGAGAGAGTGAAACAGAGCACGTGAGCGGGGGAGGCACAGAGAGAGGGAGAGAGAGAGAATCCCAAGCAGGCTCCTCACTGTCAGCACAGAGCCTGAGGTGGGGCTCGATTTCATGAACTGTGAGATTATGACCTCAGCTGAAGAGCTGGACACTTAACTGACTAAGCCACTCAGGTGTCCCTGAGAAGGAGAGAATCTTAAGCAGGCTTGATGTTCAGCGTGGAGCAACCTGGGGCTTGATCCCACAACACTGGGATCCTGACCTGAGCCGAAATCAAGAGTCAGACACACAACCAACTGAGCCATCCAGGTGCCCTGAAATTTGAGCTTCTTTTTTAAATTTTTTTTTTTCAACGTTTATTTATTTTTGGGACAGAGAGAGACAGAGCATGAACGGGGGAGGGGCAGAGAGAGAGGGAGACACAGAATCGGAAACAGGCTCCAGGCTCCGAGCCATCAGCCCAGAGCCTGACGCGGGGCTCGAACTCATGGACCGTGAGATCGTGACCTGGCTGAAGTCGGACGCTCAACCGACTGCGCCACCCAGGCGCCCCTGAGCTTCTTAAAAGAAAAATGAGATAAGTAACACAGTTAAATATGTTGAAAACCCCTGCTTTTAAGTGTTAGGAAAGTAGGAAGAAAAGATAATGTCAAGTATGGGTAGTCAAAATTGTGAAAATCATGAACAGTGAATGAAAAGCATGGGTCAGAGAAAAGGGCCATTTTGTTTTGTGATTCCCATCAGTGACCTTCCCACCTGCCATTTCATTGGTGTAGTGCAGAAGGTCACAATACTTTGAGGTAAAGAGCAAGTGATGGTGAGAAAGAAAGCAAAGTCAGCAGGTATAAAATACACTTCAAAATTTTGAGAGTTCTCCAAGAAGGGTAGGAAGTGATGTCATCTATTGAGAAAGAAGTAAATGGATGGAATTGTGAGTGGAGAAAAAAAACAGAGAAGTTCTAGAAGGGTCACTGTGCTGAGTTCCCTTGGAATCAACAATATTTTGTTGTTTATAAGGAACAATTTTTTTTCCCTAACATTTTAACAACTGATGGCAACTAAGCATCACTGCTGGCTCAGTCTTGATGTAACTGCTGTTTCCAGCACATATGGGAACTCCATCATGGCTATTCATATTGTCACTTAAATTGAGTTATGTGCATTGCTGAAAATGTCATCAAAAAGATTACTTACTTTGTGATTCAGTATTGAAACAATAAGTTATTTTGTACTCAGAAAGGCATGTACTCAGAGCAGTGGAGCATGAATTAGATATTAATGAAGCAAATATTCATGGGGGGGGGGAGATGAACACAACTCTATAAATTTCTTGTAAAGAACAACCAAAAGCTCTAATGAGATCCAAGAATGTAAGACATATATTTATTACTGAGTTGTTTATAAAAAGGTTGGCTATCACACACCAAGCAACGCAACTGAAGGAAAGGAAAATTGCATACACCTCAGAACAGATGAATGCACTTTTACATCAATGAGAAATTGGTGTGACCAATCCAATTGTAGCCCAGGATTATCTTTAAGGTCCTTCACATCCACTGGTCAGAAACTTCCAGCTAATTGAATAGTAGCACTTTCACTTCCAGCAACATGTGATTCAACTGAAGAAAACTGAATAAATATATGTTGAATCAAATAGGATAAGCTGATGAATACTGGAGCTCTTTGACATGCTGTAAAATTATAGTGTCAATACCAAAGCACTAAATGAAGGTCGTGAGCATTGATAAAGAAAGGCAATGTATCACCATGACGCTGTGTATAACTGCCAATGACCAAATGTTTCCTTCATGGTGAATTTTAACTTCAAGCTATTTCTGAAAAATATCTCCTCAAAAATGCTACTCTGTATTTGCATACATATGTATGGGTACACACTTGTGCACACACACGCACACATGCAGATGGCTGGGGAATGGCTAAGCTGATAAACGAGATAAATGCTTTCTGAAAGAGGTAACCAGGAAGCTTTCTTCACAAGTGTTAATATTTTACTTCATTTATATATTTTTTAATGTTTGTTTATTTTTGAGAGAGAGAGAGACAGAGGATGAGGAGGGGTGGGGCAGACAGAGAGGGAGACACAGAATCCGAAGCAGGCTCCAGGCTCTGAGCTGCCAGAACAAAGCCCAACACGGGGCTGGGACTCACAAACCATGAGATCATGACCTCAGCCGAAGTCAGATGTTTAACCGACTGAGCCACCCAGGTGCCCCAATATTTTATTTCTTGATTTTAGTTTGTTAGTGTACATCCACTGGACTAGTTTAAAAATAAGCTTACTGAAACTATAATGACTTGTCATTATTCCTGCCAATGTGAGTGAACAACCGCAACCTCATGATTTTCAATCAGCTAACCATGTAGTCACCATCTGAAGCAGGTCCTTGTTTTGAAAGAAAAATCTCTATTAACACATTGTAGTAAGACTTATAAAGTGTCAGATATCAAAAACTGCCAAATGGGGAACACCAGAGGGGCTCAGTCGGTTGAGCGTCCAGCTTTGGCTCAGGTCATGATCTTACAGTTTCTGAGTTTGAGCCCTGCATCAGGCTCTGTGTTAATAGCTCTGAGCCTGCAGCCTGCTTCGGATTCTGTGTCTCCCTCTCTCTCTGCCCCTCTCCTGCTCGCACTCTGTCTCTCTCTCTCTCTCTTTCAAAATATGAATAAACATTAAAAAAATGTAGAAAAACTGCCAAAAGGAAGTCAAGAGTCTAGATGAAAATTTTGAAGAAAATAGTGAAGATGGAAGAAGTAACTTCATCCACAACATACTTAGCAGCCCAGGGAATGACAATTGGTATGAAAACATGCTCATTGATGAATAAGTCAAAAAGCGATTCAAGAGTGGAATCTGAAAGCGAATATATTTTAGAAATTCCAAAAGCAATTGGGATTGAGATTTAGAAAAGTTATATAACCTGCCCAAAACGATAGTTTGCTTATAAATTACATTTCAAAACTTTTGCACATCTAAATAAGCCTAAAACAGCTCATGCAATAACTATAAAATTTTTGAAAATAAAAGTTTCAAGAAGGTATTATATCACAGCTTAATTGGCTGAATTGCTTCCTTCTCAATTGCAAATAAAATAACGGCACTTCTAAGAATTGATGGCATCTTAAATGAAGTAGTGTAACAGGAGTTTTTGTGATGTTATTTGCCATTTTTCTATGTACTCTCATTCATTGATCTGTGCAACCCATAATAAGTAGCAACTTTGTTCTAGGAATTCCATTAAAAACTAAGGATAAAAAGGCTAATGAGGCATAGTCTTTTGATCCATGTGTTTGCAGTCTAGCATAAATAACTATAAGGTGATAAGGTGTATGTAATAATGCTATTATTGGAGTGTTTATAAGGAAGTCACTGGCTCTCTGCCTGGGAGATCTTGAGAAAATTTAACAGAAGAGAAAATAGAGATTAAATCATGAATAAGAGTTCATTAGACAAATAATAATAACTAAAAAACAAGGAACTTATTTTGAGCAGAGAGAACAATATATGCCAAAGGCCCAGTGGTAGTAAAGGGTCCTAGGATGTTCAACAGGTAGGGTGAAGATAACAATCACAGAAACATTAGCAGCAACTTACAGGGGTAAATTGGAACCAGGTTTTGAAATATCCTCTGTAGTAATGGGGAATACTAAAGAATTTTTCCCAGCATTTTATTTTTATTTTTTTTTATTGCGGTAAAATATACATGACAAAATATATAGCATTTTAACTACTCTTAAGTGTACAGTTCAGTACTGTTACATACATTTACATGGTGGTGCTGACATTTGATGTTTGAGATAATTTTGTGGTGGATGAACTGGAAATTCAAAGCCAACAAATAAAAGATGAATTCAACATTTCAATTGAGATATGATCGGATTAAAGTTAGAATTGGAGACTACTGTTAAGAGGGAGACAATTAAAACAAAGTTTGCAGGAAGAGGATTATTTGAGGGGAATACCAATGAGTTCCATTGCAGACATTTTATTTTGATATGTCTATGAAACATCTGTAGGAAGCCCTTCAGTATACAATTGGAAGTAAAGTTTCAGAGCTCAGGGAAGATGTGGAACTAGAGTCATTAGCCTTGTTGAAATGAATTATCTTAAGGAACCTGCATGAAAGTGAAGGAAATAAAATCAAGGATGAAATCTTGATGAAACTCAGCCTTTAAGAGCTCACTAAGAATAAGGAGTCAATAAGGGACACTGTGTGGGAATAGCAGAGAAACGAACTAAGAAAGACATTGTAAACCTCAAATAAGGAAAGTATTTCAAGGGGCAAAGGCATCTAACAAGCATCATATATTAACATTCCAAGAGAATAAAGCTTTTAAAATTGTTCATTGGATTTGACAATTGAGAGGTCATTGATGCCTCTGGCCAGGAAGAGGTTATGGGCAGAAGTGGACAGAAGAACAATAACAGAAATAATAGGAATAAAAATATAAAAGCATATGAATAATAATAGGTAATATTTATGGAACATTTACACATAACACTTATATAGTGCCAGGCATTGTACAAATGTTATATAACATTATGCCTTTCAATTCCTCTACCAACTTTTTCATGATAGGTATGAATATTGTATAGGCTTAGAAGAATTATATAACTTGCCCAAAGACGAATAGCTTTCTACAAATACTAATGCTGAGTTTACACTAGTATATACACCATCGACAAGGAATAAATGGAAACTTTGGATATTTACAAAAGTAAGTATAAAGCATTCTTTCGAGACATTTGACCACAAATGGAGGAAGGGAGATAAGTCAGTACCTCCTGGAAGAGGGAGTAATATTGAGGCAAATTATGGGGGCGGCAAGGGTTGGGTTTTTGTTCTTTTGTTTTTGTTTTTGTTTTTTTGGAGGGGTGGTAGGAGGCAGAGTTGTTTTTAGGTTGAAGAAGACTTAAACTATTTTAATTAGATAAGTAAAACAGAATTTCAATAATGCAAAAGACAAAGAGAATAATTAGTGAAATGAGAGCCCAAAGAAGGAAAGAAAATAAACTTTTTAGTTCATGGGTCAAAGGCTTACTCTCTGAGAATAGGATAAATCTGATCTCAGACACAGAAGAAAAGGAAAAAGGAATGGGTGGCATTACATATAGATAACTGAATATGGTAGTGAAGTTATGGAGTTTTTTACTGAGATTCATCCTTTCTAACTGTGGAGTATGGTTGAGGATTTAAAGAGTGTAGTAAATATTTATAATAAATGTCTCAAAGAATTGGAAAAGAAGAATTTCTTTGAATTCTTTGAATATTTTGATTCTGTTGAATTATAATAGCAAGCACGTTAATGGTTCAGTTTAAAGTAGAAACCATAACTTTGTGTGAATATCAATAAACATCGCTATGTGGTTCACCTTTCCCAGTGTGTAAGGCATTGATGATAAAAGAGAATAGAAGCTGGTGCTTGTATTGATCCATGGACAGTGATTGGTTCAGAGAATGTACTAGAGAGATGAGAAAGGGAGAGTGTTCAGGAAAGTGGTGAAAATATCATAATGGGGAAATATACCAGTACGAGACTGCTAAGCAGGGTGGGGTTGACTATAGAACGGCTGGTTGGGATCAAAGAAGAAATGTGGCCTAGAGAAAGAGACTCAGAGAGAGGAGGTGAGCAATGGGTGTTTGAGAACACCAGAATTTCAGGATTTAAGCTTACAGAAGTACTCCTGAGAGTTGACTAGTTCACATGTTCCATCTTTTGCTAAAGAAGGAGGGATGAGAGATCCCCCAATTAAAATCATGTCCAGAAAATGTAATTTAAAAGTAAATAAGAGTTTGGGGGCACCTGGTTGGCTTAGTTTGTTGAGCTTCTGACTCTCAATTTCAGCTCAGATCATAGTCCCAGGCGTGTACTGAGCCCTGTGTGGCTCCACACTGAGGATGAAACCTGCTTGGGATTCTCTCTCTCCCTCTTTCCTTCTGTCTCTCTCCTCTGCTCATGCTCATGCTCATGCTCATGCTCTGTCTCTATCTCTCTCTCATAAATACATACATACATACATATATACATACATACATAAATGTAAGTAGGGGTTTTAAATAATTTGAAATTTTACTCCTGGTTGAGTGATTCAACGTTATTATTCAACAGTAGTTTTGACAGAGAAAAGTAATTCTCAAGCATACAATTCCAACAAAAATATAGAAATTCCTAGGCCTAACTGCTAAGTTTGTGAAAACTGATCCTTTTCCTCACCACACTCTGAAACAGACGCTCTGTGAGTACACAGGGCAGTTCCTTTTTGACCCTCAGTCCTGGTTAAATGTGGCTACTACTGCTATTCTATTTCTAGAAGCCAGTATTTCCCTCAAGGTTAAAACTTGGACCTGTGAGAACAGAACCATTATTCTTCCTCAAGGGTTAGTTTTTGTGTTTGTAATCAGTCACTGATGATTGGCAATCCTTTTTGAGGAAATTTACTCATGTTTTCACATCTCTTTATCACTAAGACTGTTCTCAAGTACTTGCATAGTATCGATTTGCATAATGTACTCCATCAGCATTTATGTGACATTTTATTATTTCATCTTTTCTATTGCTTTTTTACCCTTTGCCTTTAGCTGTTATATGAAGAAGAAGAAGAAGAAGAAGAAGGAGGAGGAGGAGGAGGAAGAGGAGGGGGAGGAGGAGGAGGAGGAGGAGGAGGAGGAGGAGGAGGAGGAGGAGGAGAGGAAGAAGAAGAAATTCTTTTAATGACAAAGGTATCCAAAGATGGAGCATAAACAAATATCTATGTCTACTATTTTATTATTTTACTATAGAGATCATTTTTAATAGTAAATTAGGCAAGGGACTTCTTGCTGAGTTGCATTTTACCCATGATTACCTTGTTTTTTCAAGAATATAGAAGCTATCTGAAACTGAAATCTATACACAATTAGCCAACCTGTATTTACATCTTTTCTTTAAAGCTAACTTACTTTTCAATAATTAGTATGTGGCAAAATGGGCTCTTACATGCTACCTGATCTTGTTCAAATGCCATTTGTCATAAAATCTTTCCTGATTTCTCCAGGCACAGTTAATTACTTCCTTATCCGTGTTCTCATGAACTCTGCTCATATATGTCATTTATCACTTATCGCATTGCATTGTGCAATCTGCTTACACATATAAATCTTTAGACTTTGACCCATTTGAGGGTTGGGGCTGTCTTATTTATCTTTGAATCCACAAAAGCAATAAATGTGTGATTTGAATTCTATGTAATTAAAAACAAATTTTTAAATGTTTTTGTTGTAGTATCAACTATACGAAGAAAGTTATACAAATCCTAAGTGCACAACTTGATGAATCATAATGTGTATCCAACTTTGGTCATAAAATGATCCCCTCAGGGACAGCTGGGTGGCTCAGTAGGTTAAGCATCAGACTTTGGCTCAGGTCATGATCTTGTGGTTCATGAGTTCGAGCCCCACATCAGGCTCTGTACTGACAGCCTGCTTCAGATTTAGCATCTCCCTCTCTCTTTGCCCCTCCCCATACTCTGTCTCTCTCTTTCAAAAATAAATAAACATTTAAGAAAATTATAAATAAATAAATAAATAAATAAATAAAATGATCCCCCTAGAATCACTCTCTGTCACTCCTCACTCAGGGGGACTTCTCAGACCTACCCTTCTACACCCCTCAGAGTCACTATCCCTTCCCTTTGTCCCAAAGTAACCACATCCAGTCATTTCACGTCATAGATTAGTTTTATAATAAATAGTAAGAAGCTGTTTTACATAGTTTTTGTGATGCCATGTGATTTTTGGGTAAATGAATTTGTACCTTTTCTTTTTATCTCTTTATTTTATGTACACATGAATAAAACACAAACTGATGACAGGTTCAAGACCCAGAATAATTCAGATTTAACTATACCAATAAAAGTGTCAGCTAGTATTGATAATGTGCATCTAATTTGAACATAGTGCATGTGTGTACAAATATACTAAAAAGTAATTGACAGTAATCATTTCTCTGACTTTCCAGGAAAAGAGAAACAGATACTTTTTACTTCTTATCTCAACAAACATGTCATTTCTAAGCTAGGAATTTAATTGTTGTTATGGACTGAATGTTTATGTTCTCCTAAAATTCATATACTGAAGTTCTACCCTCCAGGGTGATGGTATTTAGAGATGGGGCCTTCAGGAGGTAGTAAGGTTTAGATGAGATCTTAAGGATTCATTTCTCACATGGGATTAGTGCCCTGACAGGAAGAGACACCAGCAAGCTTGCTTTCTCTTTCACCTTGAACACACAAAGAAGTCATGTAAGTACACACCAAGAAAGCAGCCATCCACAAGCTGGGGAAAGAGCTCTCATCAGAACTGTAAGGCTGCGCTCAGACTTACAGCCTCTATAACTATGAGAAATACATTTCGGTTGTTTAAGCCACCATGTCTATGGTATTTTGCTATGGCAGCCCAAGCAGACTAAGACAGTGGTATTTATCAATTTTAGTATTTGGTATTTGGATCCCAAACTTCTCATCTATTTGTAACAATATTTCATTTTCCCAGGAAGTGTATAGGAAATATAGGTGAAGTCCAGCTGTGTCTTATTTCAGCTAGTATGTGTATTATCTTCTTAAAACAAATTGAATTTTGTGAGTGAGAATTTGATGATAGCTTATTTTTCCATGTCAATGTTGTAATAAAACATTGCCGAATTTCGACTAGGTCTTCCACTTAAGAGGGATTATGATCATTGAACAGTTTGTTACAACGAAGCATTGTATACCTCTGTCAATAATGCCAAGGTTGAAAACAACTGAATTAAAAGAAATGTCCATAGATTCTTGTTATTCGTTAGATATTTTGCTGCCTAAGCTTTAATAAATTTTGAGTTACACGCTTGTGTCATTTTTGTTTTGCTCTGCATTTTTAATTTCCAAATTATTAATATCAATTTAAGGGAAATTAAGCTAGAAATGCTAGGAGAAATACACGTACTAAAAATGTTCAAATATCACTTCTGGTACATTCTGTCTTACATGTTTCAAGAAAAGAAAAGGCTGCCTTGGTTTAAATGTGCTTTGTACCATACTCAGTTCCAGGGGGACATTATTATTTACATTAATAATTACTGGCACTCTGAATCATCCAGATACATTCTTCAACTCTTGTTAACACTACTGCATTTTATTTCATGAATTATTCGATACTAATTCTAAGCAATTATTTTCTTCAACTTCAACTTGACTAAATTCGCATTCCTTATTTGTGAAAATTAGCAACATGTGAAAACTTTTCTAGTGCAAATACTAGATACAGTTGACTTTCTAGAGCATGGGTCATGGAAAATTTCTATGCTTGAATGTTGTGTTTGGCTTTTTAAAAATGGTTACATTTAAGCAGTGATTCTTTATATGACTTTGCCGAAGGTAAAACTCCAACTAATGGTGTCACTTCAGCAGAAAAATGCAGCTGTTTACTTACCGTGCTTTATAATAAGCCATGTATATTAGTAAAGAAGGAGAGGAGGAGAGAGGCAAAGAGCAGCAGAGGAGACAGATTACAGGGGGCTGTATGTATTATCACCCCGAAGTCAGTAGGGAAGGTTGCTAAATGCTCTTACAACTCTAATAGCCTATCTCATGTTAATTCTAGCCTGAAGCTTCCTGACACTTCTTGTTCAGAGATAATGGGGACAAACTACTCTTTTTTTTTTTTTCCTGGTTGAGCAGATTTTTTTTTTTTTTTTCCCAAGGACATCAAATAAATTAAGCAGTCTTTGCAAACAGCAATACAAAGCCTTTTGCTTTGTAGGAATTCCCAGTAATAACATGCAAGAGTTATTACCCTTGATACTTGGTAGATTTTTTAATGGCTAGCAATAATCGTTTTGATTGAATATTGGCTTATAATAGGCTTGTAAAGGAATTCAAGCACCCTTAACTGCTTTCAACCTTAGCTTCATGTGCCTCGGGAAAATCTTTCAAACAATAGATCTTGGAGTCATTAACGTGGACATATTTTATAAAAATGAAAGTTAATACCTATTAACCTCAAAATTGAAGCCAATTAAAATTGACTCTTTATATTAATTTTTAATAATTCAATATATTATTCATTGTCTTCTTTGAAAGAGGAAATTATTTTATGGCAACTTGCAGTTTAATTTCCTTAGACATTCAACTTTCTTTTAAGCCAAGACATTTCATAGTTTTCATCATTCTTGGTAGGCAAATCAAGTGGAACTCTCTGTACTGAATGCTTCATCTAAATATTCCAGTTTCTCCAACCAGCTGGGAAAAAAAAATAGGATTTTTTTGTTTGTTATAAGGAATATAAGAAAACACATTGTTTGAAATACCGGAAATCAAGGTTGTTTTAATATTTTGTTTGATATTTATGTCTCCTCAGTGAGAATGCTTCTAGGCTATACTGTTTTACTAGACTTTGAGAGTAAGAAAGAAATACTCCAGAGGCTAATCTGCTGAAAAATATGTGAAGTGATTCCACTCTGAGCCTGTGGAATCCACTAAAAACTCAGCTTCCACAGCATGAAGGACTGCAAGAGAAGCAGGTTTGAAGGCTAAATTGGACTCCAAAGGATTATGAAAAATGATTTCTTACTTGTTGTTTTATCACTTCCTGGCTATCAGGACAGGGTAGTATCAGTAATTGAAAAACACACCAGTGGAGACTTTGGAGTATTTCTGCCCAAAGGACACTACAGCATAGAGCTATGGGGGAGATGGTTACACATTGAAAGGTCTGCATCTACTCTTTTTCTCCTTTGAAGCCATCAGTGGTAAAAATGACAGAATCTCATAGATTGCCAAGGAATTTCCACTACTATCAGCTTTTTTTCAGCCACCAAATAAAGCATTTCTGGACTTCTCTTGCTATTTCCCCACATAGATTTTAATATTTCTTTAGCTTTCATTGGTTGATGATTTTGCTTCTATTCTGTATGTGGAGTATTGAAATGTTTATTATGCCTTTACTACACGGAAAGAGTCCATTGCCTTCTTGAATATATGCAATTTCACCACTCCCTAAGCGTCATTAGTTGGGAACCCATATAATAGGCCTTCATTTAATAGTTACTGAATTAGTAATGAGATGCTCACATATTCTTACACATTTAAAAGACCACTTGATTGAAACAGTACTGGAAAAGAAATTGATTAGAAACCAATTGGTCATAATTTTAGGATATACTTTTTGACTTATATGCACAGAATTAATGGTGATGACCCATAGTCAGTAGAATACATTTGTTAAATGATGCCCCTGTGCTGGTGTTGGGTTATGCCAATTCCTCTACTGATCACAAGGGCACATTTGTAATATTGACTTCTAGGGCTGATGATAGGAGCTGTCACCTTAAAATATAACCAATGGGGGTAGGGAAAATTAACTGTTCATGGTATAATTGAAACATATGACTTTAGATTAAATTAGTATCATATTCTAAGCAGGCATTTAAATATAACAGTAAACTCTGGATTATTCACAACATTCACATTAATGAGTAATCATCTGTCTTAACGTTTCTCCCTCACCAGGTCTGGTTCCCCCACCCCTCCTCGGTATCTTTTTCCTACCACTCTATAACTATCTTGGGACTACAAGCCTCCCTTCTCCCCTCCACCCACCCCCTACAATGATGTCTCAGGCCAGACTCTTTGCTGACACCTGCACTAATAGCAGGGTAGATTATCTACTGTTCTTAATTATCTCTCCCACAGCTTGCCTCCATTAGCTTGGATAATTGACTGTATATATAACATTCATAAGCAGAACAATGTGTTATAGAAAAAAATTAAGGGAGAGAAAAAATGAATCTTCAGTTTATATAAGATTAGCTATGTGTGGTGTCAGACGTTGTATAGCATCTGGAGTTTTGGGGGCTACATCTGGTTTTCTTTTGTTGGGAAAGTCATTAAGACTTTGGAATGTGCTTTTCAAAGGGTAGGAGGAAGTGCTGCATAAATTCTTCATTGAGAAGGTATTCAAGAAAGAGAATTTCAAGAGAGAAAGTCACACTCACACTCATGAGAGGACTGGAAACAGAAAATGATGAGAGCTGATGAAGAAGAAACAGATTGGCCATGAGTTACAGTGCTGTTTCTGAGGCCTAGAGAGGGTGAGGATATGAGTTCAGTGGAAATTGGTCATCAACAGAATAATTATAGAGGAAGAAGAAAAATATATTTCCTTTATTCTTTGAGTCAGTCCTATTGATTGCCCTGTAATTTGTGTCTCTGTGAAATGGGTAGTGATCCCTACTACATGACTAGTAAATTCAAGTGTTGAATAGATTTAACAATCTTCCCAAGTTGACAAATGACGACACTGGCATTTAAACTCAGAGAGTATGATGCTTGAGGACGCACTGTGATGCAGCATGCTATTTGTACCATTTGTACTATTTCAAAAATTATAACTCAAAGTTGTATTGCTTTAAAAGCAAACAAATAGCAACACAAATAAAAATAATGTGGAATTATTACTACGAGTCTACATTGCCTTAAATTTGTAAATAGTAAATGTACGTAGGGAGAGTGAGAATGAAAATAAATTTGTGATTTAGTTGTCAGAGTACTTCCTTAAAAGAAAGGAATCTCAGCAATTTTAGATAAAAGCATGATTAGAGAATTGTTCACCAGGAAAGTAATAATTCAACATTTCATCTCTCTTTGTGTTAGATTAAATAATAATGCAAAGTTCTTTAATTTTACACATTTTAAAATTAATTTTCCTAATAAAAATAAAGGTAATTTATATACTTATCTGTTATAGGCACTTTAGATTACCTACTATGACTTCCTGATACATCATTATTGAGGTTCCAGGGGAAAAAAAGACAGAATTTTGCTCTCATGTCTCTTATGGGTTTGAGTGTGCAGAAGAGAAAGTGTACTTTGAAGGGATTTGTTCTTAGGTCTGGTGTGAGGTATAGTTGCTTAAAGCTTCTTCTTCTTCCTGGTTTTTTTTTTTTAATGCAGATTTCATCTTGCTTTGTTTTACATGCTGCTAGAAGTGTTTGAAGCTGAAAGGTTTCCATTTGTGTTTCTGCTGACTTGCACATTTCACACAATAGGCCTTGTTATTAAGGGTCTTATCATGGTCAATGCAATTTGCAGTGTTAGCTAATTTTTGAAACTAGTAGTGAATTTGAAATTAATTCCAGACTATTTTGGGTTCATTAGTGTCCATGAAGTGTTTTATGCCTGTTTGTTGGTTTTTAATTGATTAAAAGGGACAAAAACAGCAAATGCTGCTTTTGCCTGTATGCAGAAAAGAAGTGGTGAAATCTTCAACTGAAACCGTGAGGGTAGTAGCAGCAGAGACAATATAATCAACTGATTTGGCAATAAGAGAACATACGCATCTATCCTATCTGCCATTTGTGCATCCCAAAGCACGGAATAAGAGGGACAGTGTTAAAATAATTAAGTGACAAAAACCAAGAAAACAACACAAGTTTTGCAATTTCATGCATATTTACCAAAAGGGGTCAAAGTGCTAAGCATTCCATATAATCAAATAATTTATTAGGTTTGTGAAGGCAACTGCTTACAGCTAAACAACTTGTAGCTTAATTGCTTCTCATACTAGAGTAGAGTTAGAAATGTCTTTCTGCCCCCTATCCCCAAAGCAGGAAACCTAGCCTCAGGCACAGAAAGTGCTATACAGGAAACAGTAGGTAGCATAATTCAGCCATGTCAAATTAATGTTGCTATCCTGGGAACATAGATAGCATAATGAAGGAAGAATAAGGACATTTAGGATAAAGAGTCCTTCAGTAGGACATCCCTTCTGGTTTCCATTTATGTGCATAAAATAATGATTTATATCTCATTATAAATAACATTCTGGAAATCAATTTTAAGAGACTAGATATACAGTTTAGATTCATCCATTCATTTTTCTTCTTCTTTTTAATATTTGGTAATTCTCTATCATAACTATCAAAGTCTCTAGAAGGGATAGGGAGTGGAGCATTGTGTAAAACTTGAGAAGAAAATACTGAATTGAATGTATTTTTGTGTGTGTTCTATGTATAAATCTCCTTGTAAGCCAAGTCCATGACTGCTCTTTGCTCCTGTGGTTTAAAGTCATCCTCGCTCTTGTTAGATGATAGATTATCAGCAAAGAGAAACAGCAGGTTTGAATTCACAATGATAGATAATGGGCTGAAAAAAAGTGTGTTCTTGAACTTGGTTGAACAGCCAGCCTCATCACTTGAGACATTTAAAAATACACTGGATAAAGGAAAAGAAAATGCCCTTCAGGGAAAATCATTTTCTATACGCATAGATAATCTGTCTTTTCAAGATTTTGTTCTCTATGAAAAGTGGAACTAATGATATACCAACAGGAGTCTGAGAAATCTCCTTGAAACTCACACGCACACACACAAAAGCTGACAACTGCTATGTGAGAGTGGCAAAAAGGCAGCTTGTCCTCTAACACTGGGTGAAGGGTGACACATCTGGGATGGGTTCTGCTCTGCCCATTGTGTACCCCTGGGCTGAGCCTCTAGTTCCATGCTCTAGGCCATCCTTTAAATACCGTTTGTGTAATTCACAGAGAAAGAACAGGGGGGAAACAAGGAGTCATTCATACAAGTGATTAGAAAATTATCTAAGATGGTTTGCACTTTTCCGTAACTCAAGAGGTCGTATTTTGGCGCATTATGATGACCTGTGTAGAAATTACCTCTTTGGAATATTCAACAAAATACACAAAGTACCAATACAGGAGAGTTCTTAAATCATCACTAGAAAAAAATGCTCAAAGACACAGTTCTCACACTAAGTTCCAATGATGAATACAATTTAGAAAATTATATCTATTCAAGGATTAAAGTATTAGCTTTATTTCCAAAACAGTCTTGGACACAAGTGCAGTGGTGATTAAAAAGAGAGAGAGAGAAAGACAGAGAGAGACTGAAAGTCATCTTACTCCATTATTTGTTTTAATCAGCAATAGCAAATGAGATATGACCTGTTCCAGATATTTGGATTTCTTAATGTGTTGTAGTAAATAGATTGTTATTCATATTATAATAGATTGGACTCATTGCCTGGGGAGTGGCACTGCATTATAATTAAAATGTTACCAGAGGGGTTACCAGTGAATATTACCCAGGTTCTAAACTCCTTTAACCAGAGAATTCACTGTGTTTTATAAACACTTATGTGTTACCATTGAGTAAACTTCCCAGGTTTTGATTTTTATTGCTCTGAGAGAAGCATGAAGGAGTTTTATGTTATCTCTTCAAATACATAGTCCATCTGTGGCTAAGAGGAGGTTAGTTTTAGAAAGAACCAAATACTGCAAAGTTAGGTTATCAGATTTTTATGTATTTCTCAACACTGCAGATAAAAATGTGCTCTAGAAAGCTTTCCAATCAGTTTCTGGGAAAGAAAGTTTGCATAAAGAAAAGTTGTGTTATCTTTTTGTGATCTCCAAGCGTCCTTTATTTCCCATTTTAATTTTTCACATACTAATTCCAGTTTCTTCGCCAGGGGCAAGGAATGTTTACCCAGGGCAAGGATCACCTTGCTGTTTTCCCTTTATCCCCAATTCATCCCTGGGCTGCTCTGTTCCCTTTATAGGTTACTGACTAGAACCAGGGAGATGTGAGAAATAGGAAAAGAGCTTTTTGATAGGCACAGTAGGACTCCAGGGACCTTGCCCTGTGAATGTGGTCGTTTTGCCAATACAGATACTCCCTGGTGGATAGTTTCCTGGGTTTCTCAGGTACAGACCTTGCTGGGGACCTCTGACTGAAGTGCTTCTGAGGTGGGCAATACTGATCTCAAATAGTCCATTCTACTGATGATCCCTCTTTCAGACCCCTCTGGGGCATCCAGAGGTCCATCCTTCTGCCCAAGTCACAGCAACCTACCTACCAGGCAGTCATTTATGTGACATTTAAAAAGGGCTTCAGCCTGCACGTGGTACACATCTTGCCCACAAGTCAGAATATAACACATACCTTTCTTCTGCTTTCAGTGAAATTTGCTTCTGTTGTGGCCTCTTTACTCTGCTAACCAGTAATTTTTTTTTTTTTTCCAATTCTCAAAGTCCTTTATTTTACAATGTCATCCATTTGGGGGAAGGGCACCGAAGGACTAACGGGTAAACAGCGGAGTAGATAAATATTTATAAACAAGAAAGCATACATTAATTACATAAAAATAGTTTTCGAGAGTAGCTTAACTCAACATGTTGTCATCAGTGGCAGCAAAGGAGGAAACCCCAACAGTGATCAAACACTTAGCCTCCATGGACATTTTAAGATAAAGTTCTGGTATCCCTTTCTATGACTAACAAATTTCAAGGGCCAAGTGTTTCTCTACATGATCCTTACACTTGGTTTAGATCAAGAGAGGGAAAATTACCTTTCCTTCAGCCAGTGTTTGGACGTGCATGCACAGGAGGAGGGTGGATATTAAAGCACTCCAGAATTTTCTCTACAACGTCAGCCTGGAAGTGGGTAATAGGTTAAGAGTTGCAAATCAGGTTTTGCCACTCTCTTAGTAACTCTGCCTACAAAGTGCATTACCTCATTTGGGGAATGTGGCAACATACAGCACCTATTGTTTTGTTCTTGACCTTGTGGTTAATTAGTTAATTGAATAAGTTAAAATCCTTTTTTATGTAGATGTGAGTTTGAATTTTATTCTGAAGGCCACACAGAGTCATGATATAATTTTAGGGGAATGAAATAAAAAAATTACATTGTAGGGAGTTTGTTTCAGCAACAAGATAGGCAACAGATCCGAGGAAATGAAACGTATTTTAGGGAGATGTGTAGTAATCTAAATAAAACTTAAAGGAAATAGAATCTGTATGACTTGATTATTCATTACAGACAGGGAGTGAGAATGAGAGGAGACATCAAGCAAGGTATCTGGCTTAAAAAAGAAAAAAAAACAGAAAGAAATGGGTCAGTTATGTAATAGCAGCTGTGTGTTTACACATGAATATGCATGTTATCTGTGCTAACATTAATGTATATCATGTGCATTCTTCTCCATGAATCCTTTTGCCACCTTTATTTAAAAATCCACGTTGGAAGACTCAGAAAGATTCAGGTGACCTCCACTGTAAGCTTCAGGCAAGATTCTGGTGCTTGGGACAGCAAAACAAATAATAAGCATCATTTGTTATGTTTCCACAGGCATGATTAGAGCCCTTTAGATTATACATACATACTTTCAGCTAGAGATCATAGGCACGTAACTTAAATACTAACTTTACACTACACTATTATGCTGGAGTTTGGGAGGCCAATTCAGTAAGGTTTTTGTTTTTTTTGTTTTTTTTCAATGAATAAAAACTTTGTTTACTTCTGCAATGGCTACTCCCATTCCCCCAGTTTAAAGTAAAGAAAGAATAGGGATTTGACTTGCTCACATGGAATCAAGGAGCTTTAGCCTGGAAATGTTTTCTTGTGAATCAACAATCAAATAAGTTAGCTGAGTGATGGATAAAATATCTCAGGGCTTTCTGAAGCCAAGTGGACTGGCTGCTCTTTTCATGCTTCCACCTCCTTGCTAACAGTATTCAGAGAAGACCTCAAAACCCAAAAACAAAGTCAGTTTGTCAATTATAGGGCTCATGACGTGCACCCTGTACTTAGATTAGGCCTCAGCTCAGTTAAAAAACATGACTTATTTCTAAATCAGCCGCAGTGACTGTGGTAAATTACAGATGTGACCATAATTCCTTTCAGTTACTCTTTGTTAAGAAGTGGAGTCTGTTCCTCCATTCCTTGATTCTGGGCTGGTCTTATAACTTGCTTCGGCCAATAGAATTTGGCAGAAGTGATGTACTGATTCTGAGCCCAAGCATCAAGAGGACTATGTTATTTCCTCACTTTCTCACTCTTGACTGCTTTGTGAAGAAGCCTAGATTTAACTGCTGCATGACGAGAGAATGATGCAGTTATCCTTGTTGTCCCCAGACATCAGTTGACCAATACCCAAACATGAGTGCCAGGCTGTCCCAGATGGCCAGTACCCACCTATCCCACCAGCTGAGTGCAGATAGATGGATGAACCCACCTAAGATCAACCCAGTCTGACCCAGCTCAGTCTGACCCATAAATGATTGTTGTTTTGAGCTCCTGAATTTTGGGGTTGTTTGTGACCTAGGAAAAGCTAACTGATAGAGAAGCTACTCTTTTTTTTTTTTTTTAATTTTTATTTTTTTTTAACGTTTATTTATTTTTGAGACAGGGAGAGACAGAGCATAAACGGGGGAGGGTCAGAGAGAGGGAGACACAGAATCCGAAATAGGCTCCAGGCTCTGAGCTGTCAGCACAGAGCCCGACGCGGGGCTTGAACTCACAGACTGTGAGATCATGACCTGAGCCGGAGTCAGCCGCTCAACCGACTGAGCCACCCAGGCGCCCCGAAGCTACTCTTAATAAATTATTGACAAGCTCAATTTGCTCATATCGCCTACTTTCTGAGATGTTTACTAAAGTCTGACTGCAGGTATTTAGTGGCAGCCTGACAAGCCAGTTACCAAAATAGGAACAAAGTACCAGTTGTCACTCACATAAACAAAATATCCACATTTTGATGATAACTATAGCTTTTCGTTTGTGTTTTATTTATATTTATTATACACTATGTAACTACAACATTGATTGAGGTGTTATTTTCTAACTTTCAAATTCCAGATTATTCAACTATTAAGGAATATTAGTGGTATTAATATTTTTAAAACAGGAAACAAGTTAGTTTCCTTCATTTCTTGCCTTTTATTTAGAATTTATATCAAAAATAGGCGAGAGGTAACTACTTTTATGTCCCTACTCCATCATTATTTTACTGCTAATTAACAGCATTAGGATAAAATCTTCTATCCTAGAATTAAAGATATTCTGACCAAGATACAGGAAAACATTTATGTATTTTAAAAACACATTTTAAAAAAGGAAGACGTCAGCAAATAGACAGTAATAGGGCCACTATTTACTCTCAGGTCATACTGTCCATCATTAGTGGTTTAGATTTAGTTAATTTCTATTGGGATCTGCAAAGAGCACACTGTGACTAATTATCTAATCTATACCTCCAGGGTTTTAGTTATGTTCTCTTGTTCAGCTAAAAATACTCACATGCAATACAAGATTTTCTGTAGCTTTTAAAAAGAATTTTTGGTACATTGACTAGTAAGCACCGTCAGCTATTATATTAATTGGCATTAGTCTTATTTGGAACACTTCCAACAAGCAATGGTCAGTATGAAAATAGATACCCTATTTTTCAAATGGAAACATATTTTATTCATAATAAGTGTGGATAGAAGTCAACTGAATTCATTCTATCATGATATTACTGATATTTAATAAGATTATCTTTAAAAGAATAACATGAGAACAATAAGAATTCTATGATTAATTAGGCACAAGCACATTTTTGAGCTTCGTTCATAGTTTCAACATTAAAATGAACAAAGATGAGATAAGCATAGAGTGTTTATTTTTTCTTTATCCATTTAACAACCACATATAATTTACTCTGTGGCAGACATTGTTATAAGTGTTTATAAATATTAGCATAACAATCCTCATAACAACCCTAGAGATACTATTATTTTGCTCATTTTACTAATGCAAAAATTGAGACAAAGAGAAAAATTGAGGCAAAGAGAGGTAAAGAAACTTGATCAAGGTTACATGGCTAATAAATAGCTGATTATGGATTACAACCCAGGGAGTCTGATTCCTAGCATCCATGTTTTAATGACTATACTATAAAGTTTGTTTCCTGAGTTCATCACATTCATATCATTAAATAGTTGGTCTTGTGTTCCAAAAAAACCCACAATATTTCTTTTCTTAACATCATGAGGAAATTTCCCTGGTACGGACTATGTTCAGCTATTCTATGTAATCTTTTACATGATATTGCACTCATAATGCTCAGAGTTGATTTTACCACTTTTTCAAGATCTAAAGTGATGCTAGATATCTAGATGAAGGTTGAAGATGTTTTTCAAATATCTGACATGTAGTCTAACCAATGCTAGATACAGAAAAGTTCTTGAGTCCTTGAGTCACTAATATTATTAATTGTATTATATAATCTTTTACACTTATCTGTATGTATATATTTAAAACTAAAATTCATAGCACCAAGAAACATTCTAAATACTCAATATTTTAGTTGCCTAAAACCCAAAGTGAAGCAACAGATGGAGGGGAGGATACAGAGAGTTGCCAGGGGTGATTGCTAATTATCATGTACTACTGTAGGCACCAGAACTGTATGTAAATTGTCAGTTGTATGTTATATTTATCACCAATGTCATCCTTTATCTGCAGGCTATTTTCAGAAGCTAAATACTCTGCCCAAACTATTAACCACTTCATTTAGTCCAAAGTGGAAAGGGGGCTTTTATGAGTAGGAATGTATGGAGGTAGCAGTCGAATTCATAATTTAGTAATGCATCATGAATCCTTAACTTTCCCATTTAAATATTCTATGTGGGCAAATATAGATGCTCTTTCAACAGTCTGGCCATAAAATATTATCTCCAGGAAATAAAAAATTATTCTAATGTGGCATAACACCAAGATATTATTTCTCAGTCAACTTTTAGCTATATTATTCCTTAGGGCAATATTTAATGCTACCATTATAAAATATTTTGACAGAACATAATTTCTGTAAACCTAAATGCTGCAAGGGATTTTTTTTTGAGATAAACTCAACCTTATTGTGGAAAAATTAGATAAGCTTTTTTAAACATGGGAGGTTATGTTCTACAGAAGGAAATATGACTAATATCTAGACAAGACAATACAATGTCAGTTGAAACAATATGACACCTGCAATAACCTATTAAGAATGCATCCAAATTTTATATGTTAAAGTGAAAAATGTAAATGGATGATGACTAGAAATGTAAGTGTAGGCATCACTTAGAAACAATTTTTAGAGCTAAGAGAATGCAATTAAATAGCAAAAGAGTCTTATAAAACAGCAGGTATCCTGACAAGTGTTTGAAGACCCAAATGGCTAAAAGAGCACTAAGAAGTAAATTTGGGGGACACAATAACAGTGAGTGAAGGTATCCATGTCTATCCTGTGTCTTTTCCTGTGACTTTTCTCCTGACTTACACCTTTGAGAACAGAATGAGGAAAAAAATGTGAAAAGAAGCTTACCTTGAGGTAAACATTAGGGAGGTTATGTGTTACAAACTCTCAGAGAGAAGTTAAACAGATCATTAGTGTTTCAAGACAGGTTTCTTTTCCTGGAACTGTCTGTAGGGCACACATGGATCAACTCTGGCATATATGAAGTCAGGTAGACTTATTCTGAGGGCTTTATGAGCTTAAAGTCTGCCAGAACAGTTGATAACAAGTAACATAAATGTGCATCAGCATGCTGGAAAGAAAATGAAAAGCAAAGTTGTGTTATTGTCAACATTTCAAGTGAAAATGTGAAGAGATTTTGAATTGGACAATTAGGAAAAGTGAAAGACAAAAAAATTAAAATGAGAAGATCATAAGAGGGAAAATACAAATAATGATCCAAATAAATGCAAGTTTTTAAAAAAGTTTTTATTATTTACTTTTGAGAGAGAGAGGGAGAAAGAGAGGTAGAGAGAGGGAGAGAGAGAATCCCAAGCAGGTCTCCCGTGCTGTCAGCACAGAGCCCAATGTGTGGCTTGATCTCATGAACTGTGAGATCATGATCTGAGCTGAAATTAAAAGTCAGACACTTAATGAGACACTCAGGTTCCCCCAAATGGATGCGAATTAAAACAAGAACGATGTATTATTCTTTGTCCATCAACATGAAAGGATTTTTAAATGATAAATTAAAATACTAAGCACGGCGTAGCACAGTGGTTCTCAAAGAGTTATTATCTAGGCACCCGGGGAATCAGCATGGACTCTTCACAGAAACCACATTCTCAAAAGTATTTTCATAACACCATGACATCATTTGTCTTTTTCACTCTCAGTCCCTCACAGGAGTACTGTAGAGTTTTCTAGAGATTATTTAATGTGTGATGAGTCATCACCCTGATAGCTAATGAAATGTTTATGTGTTTACAATTTTTTTCTAATTTTGATGTCCAATATGGTAAGTACAGATAGCACTGAATCACATAAACGAAAGCTCTTTGGGATCTTCAATAAGTTTTCAGAATCTAAAGGGGTCCCAAGAGGGGCTCCTGGGCTCAGTTGGTTAAGCATCTGACTTCAGCTCAGGTCATGATCTCATGGCTCATGAGTTCAAGGCCCTCATCGGGCTCTATGCTGACAGCTCAGAGCCTGGAGTCTGCTTCAAATTCTGTCTTCATATCTTTCTGCTCTCTCTCAAATATAAAGAAACATTAAAAAAAAAATTAAAGGAGTCCTAAGACCAAAAAGATCGAGGGCTGCTTATGCAGTTGTAATGAGCCCATCAGCAATCTTTCAGAGGGTAGAAACTACTTAGTTTAAATCAGGAACCTTATAAATAATAATTTCTTTGATTTAGTACTTCAACTGATAGCAATCAAATTTCAAGTAATCATCAGAATGCAGACCACATATTGTTTCTAATGATAAAATCAAATTAATTTAACAACATATTAGAATTACCCCAAAAAATGGAAATGTTTTAGTAAATGCTACTAAATCCAGGAAATCAAACACTTAGAGATTTAAGAAATGGATTACAAACAAAAGTGGTTTTAAAATAATAAATCCTAATAAAATGATGGTCTATCTGCCTTTTAGGGGGCAGAATTGTGTGATGGTTAGAAGTATGCCTGCTATTGGCAACGTGCCTGGGAGCCTGCCACAGCTTAAACTATTGGCTATTATGTGAAATTTTACAGGCCACATCGTCTGTTTCAAGTTCAGACTCCAGATTTGCCAACTGAACACTACGGTGGTTCCTCCAAACACAGTTGTTGTATTAAATGAGATGTTGTATGGAACATTTAGCATGAAGCTTGGCATATTGATCAATACATGTTAGCTATTAAAAACAACTATGTAGAATACTGAAAATCAAGTTAAAATATTTATTTATTTAACAAATGTTTGCTAAACACCAACCATATACCCTGCACTGTTCTAGGCACTTGGGTCAGATTGGTGACAAAACAAACAAAAAAACCCCAAAATGCCATTGTGGAACACACATTAGAGATGGTTCTCTTTGGATGGTAGGGTTGTAAGTAATTTCTTCCTGTAGATGTTATCATATTTTTCCAAATTTTCTATCATGAACATATTAATTTTAGCAAAAACTAGAAACATATGTTAAACACAGAAGAAGTAAACAATTTCTATGCTTGATGGATTTTTCCACTTTTATTAAATTTAGAAAAACTTAAATTTGCAAAGAAATTACGTGATTTATTTTAGAAAAAAGAAAACACATTTTCCAAGGAACTATAATTAGCAATAACCCAATCTCTAGCTAATTTTTAAACCAGCGGAATTAAAATAATTGTACAATATCTAACAAACAGAATTTAAAGATAGGTTAAATATATTAAATGAAGGTCAAATAATTAATGGCCAATTAATAAGTAACAAGATGTTTCAAGCTTTCTGAAAAAAAAATTCAATACTCCTACAATATCAGGAATATTTATCGCCTCTGATAAAGTAATTCCATTTCTAGGAATCTATGACAAATAAATTATCAGAAAAATCTGAAAAAACTTAGGTGAAATGATACTTATCAAGGCACTGACTTCTATATAGAAAAAAAAAAGAAAGAGAAAAAGGAAAGAAAAAGGAAAGAACTTAAATATTAAAAGAGAGGGAAAAAGTTAAATTAAGTCAGACAGTTAGGAAATAGAATCTAATATAGCCATTAAAAATGAACTTCAATGACTCTGAGGAACAATTTCTAATGATGAATGCCACGTCCCCCCAAATTCATATGTTGAAATCCTAATCCCCACCATATGATGGTGTTAGGAAGTAGGCACTTTAGGAAGTAATTAGGTTATGAAGGTAGAGCCCTCAGAAATGGGATTAGTGCCCTTTTAATTCTCTGGGAGATTCTAGAGAGTTCCCTCACTCTATTAACCAAAAAAGAGAAGAAAGAGAAGATGGCTATCTATGAACCAGGAAGCAAGCTTTCGCCAAACGCTAAATCTGCTGACTTTGGACTTTCTAGCCTGCCGAACTGTAAAAAATGTTTGTTGTTTAAGCTACCCAGTCTATGACATTTTTGTTATAGCAGCTCAAACAGATGAAAACAGATGGGAAAATGTTCATGATATAATAATATTAAATGGAAACTCAGGCTGCAGCATGGTATGGAAGTTGGGTCTTCACCATACAGCCATAAACATACACATTCACTCACTGCTCCTCCCCATATTCTCAGAAAAAGAGCATGAAAGGAAATACTCTCAAATATCACATCAATTATATCTGAAAATATAATTGTATAAAATATAATGTATTTTTATTTTTATAGTCTGAATAAATAGGCATAAGAATGAAAATACTATGAATATACCACTTATCCTGAAGACTATTCCTTTTTCTGATTTTAAAAATAAGACCATGCAATGATCTCAGATCCTTTTGAAAGGAAAACACTATTGGGGTCCCAGTTTCCATGACAAAGCTGTTGTCTTCAGACCCTCTTTGATCCTAGACATCCACAGTCAACATGTCACCAAGTCCTGTCATAACTTACAAATATCTTTAAATAGAGCCCCAACTTGATTCCCTCCCTACCCTATCTTCTCCTGTTTATCACACATCTAAATCCTCAAACTTCTTTACCTGTTGTATTGCCCCTGACTGTTCACCTTACCACTTTCTCACCCTCCACAGACTTCCCAGGTGACCCTTCTAAAAGAACTATTCAGTCAGATCACTTCCCTGCCTAAAATCTTACAAAGATTATGTTGTTCATATAAAAAACAAGGCTCTCATAATCTGATCCCTGATTACTTTTCCAGCTTCATGTTTTACCAATCCTACCTGCAGCCTACCAAATCATTTGCTTTTCCAAACAAACTTCATATTCTTTCACACTTCCATGCCTTTATACTGATTATTAACCCTCTTGGAATGTACATCACCATCTATGACTCAATTAATTATATTAAATTTCCAATATTTAGGTAAAAACTCTCCTTTCCATTAATCCTTATCTGACATCTCCTACAAGAACTCTGGGTGTTCTTTTTCTATGCTCCTGGGGAACACCTAACTTTTTCCCTGTGGATTGTGACTGTTAACTTAGCAATCTCCCTTACAGCACATTTAAACTTGTTCATCCCCAGAAGTTGGAAAAGTATCTGGTACTTTGATGGTTCTCATAAAATATTTTGCCTTCATAAACATATCCCTTCTCTCAACTTCATTTCTCTTCTGAATTTCTCCCTCTGCACAGGTATCTCTTTCAGAATGCACCAAGAGTGGGGTTTTATGGTTAAACAAGGGAGCTTCCTTTAAATATCAGTACTGCTTGGGAAGGGCCTTAGTAACCTAATCTCCTGATTGCCATTTCCATTGGACTGTTAAACAAATTGTTAACCTAGTATTACTTAAAATAGTCCACGAATCTCTAGGTTCACAGGGGAAAAAAAAGAAAAGAAAAGAGGACCTTCTGTGGTCAATGTGTATAGTCAATATACTGAATATCCTGTTGTCTCTTTGGAGAATGACAATGCATAGAAGTTTGCAAGAAGTGTTAAGAAGTCCTGTAGGAAAGAAACATTTAGTTTTCACTCAGGATTTCCCAAAATCATTTACCATGGATTTCCCTTCTAATTCAGAAAGAAATGAAATTAAGCAGGATAGGATAGGATGGGATGGGAAGGGATGGGATGGAATGGAGTGGAGTGGAGTGGAGTGGAGTGGAAGGGAAGGGAAGGGAAGGGAAGGGAAGGGAAGGGAAGGGAAGGGAAGGGAAGGGAAGGAAATAAAATAGCACCCATGAACATTTCAGGGAACTACTGTTCTGAAGAATAGCGAAATTTCCTTTAGGCTCCAAATACTGACAATGCCTTATAGATTTCCAAAGTTTTCCAGGATATTTTTGAAAAGAGCTCATCCCCAAAATAATAAAGTTTATTGTAGAGAAAGGTCAAACTCTCCTTTCAAAGGATTAGATACTTTTTGCAAAGTACTTAGCACAGTGCCCGATACACAGAAAGGACTTAGTAGAACTTAGCTGTTGTTATTACATGTGTTATTGTGTATAGCTTACCATAAACCTATTGATAGCACCATCAGCTTAAAATAATTTTGTTCATAAATCCTGTTTTTAGGGGCACCTGGGTGGCCAAGTCAGTTAAGCATCCAACTCTTGATTTCTGCTCAGGTCATATTCTCATGTTTTGTGAGTTCGAGTCCCACGTCTGTCAGTGCAGAGCCTGCTTGGATTTTCTCTCTTTCTTTCTCTCTCTGCCCCTCCCCTGTTTGTTCTCTTTCTCTCAAAATAAAAAATAAACATTAAAAAATGCTGGTTTTCTTCCAAATTATTTTTGACTGTAACATTTGAACTATATATTTTATTTATTAATAATTTATGTATTGCTTATGTTATAATGCCAGAACTTGACATTTTATCATTGAACTATATTATTTTTAAAAATAATGGGTTTATCATTAAAAATGTTATATTTTGCAAATGGCATTAAGTAAAGTATCATGTTATATGGTTTTAAAACTGTTTTATATACATTAAGCTTTAAATGTATAACAATCGAATTAGAGAAGTCTACACTAAAGAGGCAACTTCTACATACAGAATAATGTTTATAGGAAATATGATGAAGATTTAACGTATTTGATTTTAAAAGTACATACAACTTAGAAGAATATAGAACAGCAAGGTCCTAATAAGTGGTAAATGCCATGACAATTTGCATAGGAGAAAATGTATTGCTAAACATATGGAAATATGTGGACCATAACTAGTAATAAAAAAATACAAAATTTTAAAAATAATACATTTTTGGTAATACAACAAAAATATAAAATAATTAAAATGCTCTTTGCTCACGAGAATAGTTTGGAATTTTTAAGTAATGCATTTGAAATTAATAGAAACTTTTGGCAAAGCAGTTTAGTTTTGTGTTTAAATTTTTTAAAGAAATTTTACTCTTTTTATCCAATATTCTTAATCTTTACAAATTTCTTGCTTGAGATGGAAAAAAACAAATGAGTTTCAATATACATATATTAAGCACTCTAATTAAAGATGCTTAGAGCAATTATGCATTTTGCGTAGGTCAAATGGCAAGAGAACATTCTATTTCAGCCTGTTTTACTCATTTAACTTGTAACTACTTCAAGTTAATATTCAAGTCAATTAATTTAGCTTTTCCAATAAATTGAAGATGAAAATGATAATTATATTCATTTTTTGGTTTTAAAAATACATAAATTTCAATTTGAAGACTGCACTATTATTATCTGAATTTCTTTTTTGTGGCTTTTTCTTTTAAATTCTCAGACTTGCATTTCCCGACTAGATTGTGAACTCATTGCCAGATATACTTCCTGGAGGACAGGGGCTCTCACTTATCCTTAAACCCTCTGTGCCTAGCTGGATATCTGACATGGAGAACACATTTAATACGTGTTTGTTGACTGAATGTATAAACGAACAACTTCTAAATATTATCTCTCCTATTTGGAAGCTTTGCTTTCTATTTTCTTCAAGGATGTCTTCTTTGTAGTTTAGATTGGTTGTTTCTATTTAAATATATTCAGACCCTAAGGGATTGTCTCCATCTAATTTTATTCAGATGGTTCCAATCTTAAAAACAAACACAATCTTTCAAATCATCTACCGTTACTAATTTTTGGCCATTTTCCATATTTCCTTTCCTTTGTCTCAACTTCTGGGATATTTTATGGCCTAATTTTTTAAAGCTAAGCCATAGTTTTTGTGGTAGAATGAAGAGTTGTAAAGGGTTTTAGAGACCTAGTAATCCAAACTTAGAGATGTAATAACTGGGTTTCAAATAATTTGCTATTATAAAAATAACTAATGGCAAAGTCAGCACTAGAACCCAGATCCAGATTGCACTGCCCAGGCTTCTTTCAATTATAACCCTAAATTTTAAGTTTTCTCTTTCTCTGATATTGTTTTCTTTTGAGTTTTCATTCATTCAAAAACAATATATTGAAGGCATACTTTTTCCAGGCCCTGGGAGGGTCATCATTAGTCCTCAAGAACAAGTGGAAAGGTCATCATTTGATATGAATACGTGCATTTGGCAGTTAGGGATGTGGAAATGGTCTCTCCCTCATGTATAATACTTCTACAGTTTTTTCAGTCTGTTGTTTTGTGTCTTAAACAAGCTGATTCAGCCTTGTGCTTAACACTGAATTTCTTTACTACTTTTTAAATTATAGCCTTCCCTTGAGAAACTTGATTAATTCATATTGCTGAAATTATCACTTTAGTGCAAATGACATATGGTTTCATTCTGTTTCTAGTCTCTCTGGTTTGGAACATATTTTTGAAACACTAATAGATTTCTTATCCTGGAATCCTCTTAATGCTTTGACATTAAACATAGGCATTAAAAAATGTAGCAGTGTTAATTGAGAATGGTAATCAGGATGTGACCACTGGGTCCTATTTCGTGTGAGTTAATGTAACTCAATTATGTCTGGTATCCTTAGCATGGAACTTTAACAATGAGCTATTGTTTTAATTTTATATTATTCTATATAGAACTGTGCTCTAAAATAACAGTATTTAAAGTTTTCAAAGTATAAGAAATACTTAATTGCTACTATAGTTGATGCTAGTGTTTACCAACATTCTTGAGGTCCCTTTGTTCAAGTTCAGTCTTTTGAAAAGGATATTTTGATATTTTAAATGTACACATTCCTTATAATACTAGTAGTTTTCTATTATTTTTTAAAAAGCCTCCTGTCCTTAAGTTTGAGAATTCAATTAAATATTGAAAAAATATTGCTATCCAGGAGGAATAAGCCGTGATAATAACAGCTGGTTATCCTAAAATGTCTATTTTAAAATTGAGATTTAAATCCAAGACTTTCTATACCAAATTCATTTTTTTCCTGCCCTACACTGACTCTACCTTCGTATTAATATCTCCCAGAGCATAAAACGAGCCCAGTGTAGAAACAGAAGAGTAGTGCAAGGGCTGTTCACAGGAGATAATGAATTCATTGCAATGAAAATTATCAAGATCAATGCTATTTGACTCTGACTGGATACTCTACGACCCCTACCTTTAAAACCAATATAGACAAACAGAAATGGTAGGCACTAAATCTGCTCCAGAAATTCTGGGAAAAGTAAATTTTATTTCCAAAAATATTTTGGGAAGGCAACTTGCTGGCTGACTCTAGTTCTTTCCCTTATACTTTTGTTTTGTTTTGTTTTTAGAGGAGAACTTTCACATCTCATGTTGGGCTTTTTTATCGGCCATTTTCTTTGTATCCTTTCAATGCTACTCTTCTATCTGTTACAATTTGGATTCCATCTCTCTCTTCACCTGCCCTATCCCAACCTAGACAATACTCTTTGACTATGTCTCTTCAAAGGCCTGTCTTATGTACTAAAATTAGCCTACACGACAGATACTTTGATTCAGCTCTCGGTCTGTGTAACGAGTTGGCAAATTTTAACTACAAATTATAGAACAAACCAAATTTATAATAGCTTACACATTAAAGAGTCAAGAAATGATTTCGCATAACTGCAGTCTGTTAACAGAGCAGGTTGTAGAATAGTCTGACCAGATGCTCAATAATGTCATCAGGGACCCATGCTTCCCACACCATTGTCATCCTCAGTCTCAACTGCACACTGAGCTATGTTGCTTTGTGCTCGCATTATGAAAGGGAAGGATCATAATTTTTTTGGAAAGAAAAACTTTTTCAAATGTCCTCAGCTGAGGACATATCTCACAAGTCTATATTGGACATGAGATTTGCACAATTGGTTTAGAAACCCATTTGGGCATCAACTACTAGTACATGGACTCTGCGAGAATAGACACCAACTAGTTCGTGACTATTCCCAGTGCCTAGATATTTCTGGCATGTAATAGAATTTCACCTTACAATCTTGAGTAGATACCAAAACCCCCATGACTACTCCATGTGGTAGGTGACTACAAGACTTATAGATGAGAATGCTGCCAGGAAGTCAGCTGAATGACCCTCTGTCCATTAAGCTCACTGTGCTTTCCTCAGCTCTTTCAGATCCCTCTCCATGTAATCAACCCTGCCTTAACTCCTAGAACAATCTTGACTTAAGAGTTTAAGCCAGACTCTTTTTTGCCTTTAATTCCTTTATCACCATAATGGAATTAATGCTGCCTACCTTAAAGAGTGGTATGCAAAGCATCTGATACTTGGCCAGACATATAGAAGGAATCTGATAAATGGTAGCATCTTTTTCTGGACTCCTGATTAGCACTAAACTAATCCAGATCACAATGTGGGATCTGTACTGTGCCACTAGTCATATTTGTGGCAAATCTGACCTGAGACCTTGGGTCACAGGTGGTTGACCCTTGAGCCTCACAGTTTTGAACCCTCTCTGGTGTCCTCACTTTGAAAATGTTTTTGATAACAGAATGTCTGTGCTCAAAGTCCTAACTGTGCTTGTCACTGGCCTCAGCTTCTGATTTGGTTTCCACTTTAATTCATGTTCTCATTGTCTGTCTAATCCCTTAGTTGTGCCTGGGATGAATGAACCTTGCTTTGCTCTGATTTACTCCCTTATGTGGGAGCCGGGACTACCTCAGAATTCAGTTGGTGACTTACAGTCCCATATCCAAAGACTGAGTTCCTCAAAGCCAGTGTCTTCCTGCTGAAGTGGACATCCATGGGTCATCTAACTACATTGTCCATGTTTATGCTTATCTGTCTTACTGGTGCACCTCATCTCTAAAGCTTCAAACCTAAAATCCAGGTCTTTACTAAAAAACATCACACTTTGTAACTCTATGACTATGTACCCTGCAGAATGGCTAGTAACAGCCAAAACCACTTATAACAACCATTCTGTTGTCTGGGATAATTTATTTTTGTTTATTTTTTTAAATATTTATTTATGTATTTTGAGAGAGAGAGAGAGAGAGAGGCAGAGAAAGGAAAGAGAGAGAATTCCAAGCTGGCCTGGCTCCTTGCTGTCAGCATAAAGCCTGACAGAGAGCTCGGTCTCATAAATTGTGAGTTCATGACCTAAGCCTAATTCAAGAGTTAGATGCTTAACTGACTGAGCCACCCAGGTGCCCCTGGAATATTTTAAGTGCCAGTCTTTGGTTTCTATTTCCACACGGGCTATTAGTCAGTCGTTCATAGTCTTGTCTTCTTCCCAACTTTACACTTGACCCACTGTCTTCTCAAATATGCACAGATTTAAGGAGTTATAGAATTTTCTTCTCATTGCTTATTTTTTAAGAAAAAATATGACTGGGTGTGGAAGAAAGATATGTTGGAAGTGATAGAGGAAGGAGAAGGAAGGAGGAAAAGAGAAGAAACTTATTAAAGCACAGTTTTTAATATCAACAATCATAATTGCTAATTTCTTAAAAGGGTTGTTTTTTAATTTTTTTAAGTTTTTATTTAAACTCCAGTTAGTTAACATGCAGCATAGTATTAGTTTCAGGTGTACAACACAATGATTCAGCACTTTCATACAATACCCAGAGCTTATCACAAGTGCCCTCTTTAATCTCCATCACTTACGTAACACACGTCCTTACCCACCTCCCCTCTGGTAATGATCAGTTTGTTCTCTATAGTTAAGAGTCTGTTCCTTGGTTTCCTTCTCTTTCTTTCCCCTCTATGTTCAATTGTCAACATGGTTTTTAATTATTCCTTTCATCAGTGCTCACCTTGCAGATTTTTTTTTTTTTTTGGAAGGGAAGACAATGCTGAAAGAAAGTCTCTGGTTATCTTAATTAATCCCAAATAGGTGAGCTCTTCCAACTGAGCAAGTTTAGAGTATGTCCAGTGGTGAATACCTGATAACTAAATGGCACATCATCAGCTACAGTACTTTCTACGGTAGCTCAGGGGGCTCCGCTCAGTCCTGACAATGGGAACAATTTATACATTATCTCCACTCACGGTAGGTAATGATGTGCTGATTTACATTTTTTGTACCCTTCTCCATCTACTTTTATTTTTCTTCATCATTTTGTGAGGCATTTATTTCTGTGGCCCAGCTCAAATTATTTTTTTTTGTATTGAAATGTGTTATAAGGGTTATGGGTAAGTTTTAGAAAAATCCTCTACATATGTTATGAGAAGATTTGCTATGCCTATACCATGCTTTTTCCTTATTATGGAAAGCAGATTAAATTGACAAGCCAAAACTCTGTTCTCAAGCAAAATACCCTGAAGTCTGCTTGTCTTGTAAGAAATTCTATGTAGAAGCCATACATGTCTGTTAGGATAGCTGCATGTATGCATATATGTAAATGAGTTTATTTTGAATTGGTATATGTGTGTGTGTGTGTGTGTGTGTGTGTGTGTATCATATAAATGTTAGTTCTCCAAGGAGGACACTTGTGTTGAGTACTGGGTGTTGTATATAAGTGATGAATCACTGAATTCTACTTCTGAAACCAATATTGCACTGTGTATTAACTAAAATTTAAATTTAAAAAGTTGAAAAAATGCTATTTCTCTATTTAGATATCCTTATATATTTATATATCCATATTCATATCTAATTCTAAATTTATATCATCTTTGATGCTTTATGGAGGTGCTTTATGGAGACCAAGGAGTCTTTCTGTCTTTGCTGATTAATGAATCCCAAATACCTAGATAAGGGACTGTTTTGAATGAAGGAAGGAATGTTGTTAAAATATGTTTTGTAAAGTATTGGGAAGGCTTGTCCATCAGTGTTCTAATATTAAAAAAAAAAAAAAGGAGATGTTGATTGATATATTTGTACCCTTAGTGAAATAGTAATTGTGTTTAGAACATCTCCTCTAGCCTGGAGATCCAAGTTTTCCTATAGGGGCTTAGCTATAAGTCTAGGAAAAACCCACTGCTGTCCACCTTCAGTGCTCTTTAAACCCCCTAGGATCAAGGATCCTGCGATTCTTTGAAAAGCGACTGACTCTTATTTTCAGAGAGAAATCTGACAGCAGTGTGGGCACATGAGACAGTCCCAGTGTTGTTAAATTTATAAAGAAATAAACTAGCGTATAAAAACAAAAGGTCTCCATTTTTGAGTGGGTGACAGAGTATCCACGTATTTCCTAACAATGGCTCTAGGCTTTAGAATATACCAGGTCTAATTGTGAGCAAAAATGAAATAAAATAAAATCCATGTTAAAAGTCTAAGAACATTAGTAAAGCACAGTTAACAAAAATCCTAAATGCAAGAAGTTCCTGGGGCTTCTGTGTCAGTTGAAAAGACAAGTGGGTAAACATATGGTTGGTATAGTTGGCTGCTTTTCATTCAATATTATCTTTAAAAAAAACTTTAATATACAAATGTATTTCAATCAGACTACAGAATTAAAGGGTTTGATTTTGTAGTTGAGACATTTTAGGTGACTCCCATTGGTGGGAATTTAATTGATAAACTCATGTCTACTTTTTCATCCTTAGTATAGGAATCTGGACTACATAAATAACCCCTGTCCTTGCACCACATTGCTGTTATTAATTTTATTTGCAGAAATCAATCCATTTCTGGTTCTGGAGATAGCAAATGGTACACAGCACTGCCTGCACGCCTACATTCCTGACATGTAGTGACTGCACCCTCTTCCTTTCACAGATGAGGACATCCCTGGCATTCTACAAAAATTTCAACTGGAATCAATCCTCAGTTGGCTCTCTATACTCCACTTTAGTAATACACCCTGATTTCAAAGAAATGCTGACATGTGGAAGATTAGCATGAAGGTGAGAGGGAGGAAAGAAATCATGCCAGTAAGCCCTAAACTTATGTATGTGTTGAATATTTCATGGGTAACTGCATATGGGATTGTGTTTTTTTTAAGTATGTGTAACATCTGGTTCTTTTTTTCACTGAAATCGTGTGCAGTGCTTTTTTTCTACTTAAGAGCAGATTTTCTATTGTTTCATAAATAATTTTGCTATTGTACCAAAGGCATTTGTATTAATTCAATATGGTGCATTAAAAGTGTTGTGTGGAATGGATCTGACCATATTGTTTATTGATCTCTCCACTTACTGGCTTTATGTTCATCTTCAGCCTGCTATCACATCATCTGGATGTGATATTCATCTATGATCGGTATTCATCTGGATGCAGAAATTAGATATAGAAGGAAATCTTTCTTTCTTTCTTTTCTTTCTTTCTCTCTTTCTTTCTTCCTTTCTTTCCTTCCTTCTTTCCTTCCTTCCTTCCTTCCTTCCTTCCTTCCCTTTCCATCCTTCCTTCTTTTCCTTTTTTTGGAAGGCTGGAGGGGACGGGAAATAAAGATTTTAAGGCTGCTACATTCTGCAAGAAAGAAATATTTATATGTAAATTTTCTGCTGCTGCTCTCCACTTAACAAAGTAACAGCATTGGTGTGAGGATCTGAGACTTGCCAGTAAGTTCCACTGTGGTTTGCATTTTGCCACACAGATAGACGTAAAACACACCTGAAATCTTTCTGAGCATGTGGGAAGAAGAGCGGATTTAGAGCTCAACTTGTCAGTTTTACAAACCAGAAAGATCTAGAATTTTTTTCAATTTTGTGATAACTGTGACTTCTTTTTATAATCCCAGTCTTAACCTCCATTATGATGCAGGATGAAGACCTCACACCATGCTCAATGATCAAGCTGAAGGCACCCAAGAGATACCATTCTCTCTCTACCTGTAGGTGGAGACTGGAATGTGTCAGTCTTATATGCCAACCTTTATGCTAAATTTCTGTCTTGCCCCACTGTTAACTCAAAATAAGCATGCCTAAGGGCACCGGGGTGGCTCAGTTGGTTGGGTATCTGATTCTTGATTTCAGCTCAGGGCATGATCTCTCGGTTCATGAGATCGAGCCCCATGTTGGGCCCTGTGCTGACAGTGTGAAGCCTGTTTGGAATTCTCTCTCTCTGACCCTCCCCTGCATATTTGCTTCCTCTCTCTCTCTCTTTCTCAAAATAAATGGATAAACATTAAAAAAAAAGCATGCCAAAAACTGAAATTAATGGGCGTCCCCCCCCCCCACTAAAGTAGTATTTTCTTCAGCCTCTCTTTAACAATGGACCCATCATTTCAATATTTCTGCTGCCACCACACTTTGTCTAAAGCACACGCCTTATAGTTTGACAAATTCAATAGTTTCTTCATTGATCTGCCTGCTCATGTCTTCTAATTGGATCTGATAACTGGTATATTGATTGTGAGATTTTAATATATAGTATCTGCATATATATTTTTTATACACGTTTTGCCTCCTTAATTTTTTTCAGTGATTCTTTTTCTCTTGGAGGATGATGCATAAACCTTTAAGCCTGGCATGAATAGTCCTACCCAATCCAGGCATAATGTACTCAATAGCACACCTGCTACCACTATAAAGTGGTTTTATAGAAGCTTCATGGTTGTAAAAGCAATTGCCACATTTGAGTTAAGTGATAGTCTAGTCTCTTCCAAATTTATGACCCTATAATTCACAACTCTTTGTCTTTAATTCTCACTTAGTCCCACTATTCTTGACACAAACCCTGTGTCTGTTTAATTATGCATGTTGGAGATAACAAATCTTTGGGGGTGTATTTTGTACATATCCAAGATCAGCTCACCAATTAAAGACCATTTTAAATTCCACCTCATGCATGCATTCCTTCTTGGCCAGCTAATCCCACTCTTCTGACTTTATGTTACACTTGCTGTCAGAATCTCTTATTTAGCATTATAATCTGTTGGGATGGATTACTATTTATTTTTCTATTGATGTGTTTCTTATTAGATTGTGAAACCCTGAGTAAAAAGTGTGTATCTTATATTACTTTGTTTCCCCACATCTTGTACAATCACATTGCACTGTGCATATTACAGACACCCACTGAATATTAGTCGATGGTGTTAATGATCCTTTACCCAGGACTCCAAGTCAGTGCCCAGCTCCAATTTGCCTGCTGCACCAAACCTCACCTGACTATGAAGCCAAAGTCAGTTTTACAATCTCTGAGAGTTCTTTCATACTTTTATCCAGTTTCTCCTTTTCCTGTCACCAAAATTAGACTTATAAACAATCTTCTCTTTCTTCCCCACCCACTCCCTCTCCTCTTCTTTTAAAGATTCTGGGCACATAGTAACCTCTTATGATAAATACTTATGATTGACCAGTAACTCCTCTGAAAACACCTGAAGCTTTTTCCAATTCACAGATCTGTAGACTTATATAGAAGTGTTAGGCTGTTATACAACTGGATCATCAGTATACCTGGAACTTAACAGGAGTGTATATACAACCACAAAGTATTGTCTCTATCTTCCAACAAAGTATATGTGCATAAAAAGCCAAGCTAAAGGACTATGGGAATAGCTCAATGAGAATTTGCTGGCCAGATGGCAGCTTGGGGTGACTTCTATGCATTTTAGTAGACTACTTCATGCACTCTCCTCTTAAATGCACTGCTTCTGTGCATATAAAGTTTAGCATACATTTATCAGGCCAGCCAAAAACCTGTATAGAGAGGAGATAATTCAGAAACCATAGGACACACTGCCAGATTAACTGTCTCCATTATCACAGTCCCAGGCATCCCCAATGACTAGCCACACATTTTTGCATGACTTCATTCACTGGTTTGTGCCAAAGACAGACAACAGAAGGGAAAGGCCGGTGTAGACAGCTATGCCAAATGGAAATGGCGCCACCATACCCAGGAGTGTCAGCCTTAGTAAACCAGGGCTGAGGAGACAGCCAAGGGGTGGGGCAGCCCAATATAAATATAGATAATATTTGTGGTTTAACTCCCACACAGTTATGCAGAAGACATTATGGATTGGCTTACAATTTGATCTGGTATTTTTAAAAACACTAAGGCATAAATAAAAACATGAGCTAAATGCATAAATAGGGGTCTCTGTCTACCATGTGCTAGAAAAATATGTCAGGGTCTTAGGACTAAAATAAACATGATTTCTACCATGTGCTAAAGCTATTAAATTTTTCCGAATTCAGAATGAAGCAAAACATGAGTATTAAGTAGGAAAATTAACTTTTCCTCTCTTTCTCATTATAACTATAGGCAAAGACAGGAAAAATGAGCAATTATACAGTGCTTTGAATTGGTACATAAAGCCTATCAAGATAACTCATTATAGACAACAAACTTCTCTCTTCTGCCCTGTACTTCTATGTTGAAGGAGTTTGTATATTGGGGATAATCACTTGAACTTTTCTTTATTTTTATTCTATAAAATCAAATCACCAGTCTTTCTTATTGTTTTAAGTAAAAAAGAAAAAAAAAGTTAAATAGAGGAAAAACAAGAAAAACAACTGTTTAAGAAAACAAAAATTCAACCAAATAAATTTGAAGATCGAATTGTCTTTGTGAAGCGATTTATAAATAGGGCAGCAAGTAGAGTAAAGTTCCTCTGAGAAGCTGTCCAGTAAATGGGAGGTTTTTATAGGAAGAAGGGTGGGGCAAGAAGTTATTAGCAAAAGAAGAAAAAATTGTTTCAGGTAAGGTCACCTTCCCTTAAGGAGAAAAACAGGAAGTCTTACTGGGTGGAGCACTTCATCTTCCTTTGGGAGGAATGAAGAAGGCCCAAGTGACAGATTACCTCATTGGTGCTAAACAGAAAATTCCAGACTGATTGGCTTAAAATTCCACCCTGGAGAAGTTGGAACTGCAATTAAGTCTTGTTTTGCTGTCCTGCAGGCAAATGACTCCATCTTGGGCTTGTGGCTTTCTTTTTAACAGAACAAATGTTTCCATGTAGGAACTGATTTCAAAAATTTTAAATCTTATTATTGTTTAAATGACCACGACTATTTTTTTTTTCCAAAAGAGAAACTAAGAATAAAAAATGGAATAAATTGAGGGATGAGTCATAGGTATTACTTCAGTATGGTTTTCCAATAGACTAAAGATAAGGATATCAGTATTTTTCAGTTTGTTTTGCTCAGAGGGAGTGAATAAATACGTTTTCAGCAGGGAGAAATTCAAATTATATATGTGATTTCTCTAAAACAAAGTTACCTTTTCCTACAACATGTGTAAGTACTTGGATCGTGTATAATATGTCCATGGTTATTATTTTTCTAAATGAATCCTCATATTTAGATCTTTTCTACCTTAAAGAGATACCACTGTTTCTTTTGTGGTAACTAGTCTTCACACCTTATCTTTTCTAGGGCCTGAAACAGCACAGCTAATGTTGGTATTTTCATGTAACAGATTAATCACTTACCGCAAAATTGGTATAGTGAAAAAAGAACATGCTTTGCACCACAACAGATAAGAGTTCAAATTCAAACCGTATGCTGTACCTGTTGGCTATACTTCATTATGCTGCATTATATTTTCTTTCTAATATACACTTTACATTGAGACAGGGAAACTAAAGGGACCCCATGGAAAAAAACCACTTTTTTGCTCCTTTTCCTGCTTCTATTCTTGCTAGGAACCTGCATCGCCACCTTACACATGGCTTACAATTCAGATAATGTATGTCCTCCTTATACAGGTCAAGGAGTTAATGATTTCTTTGGAGTCTTCCAGGAGCACGATAGATAACATCTAGGGAGTGACCGGATGGGGTCATCGTGAATGTTTTCCAAGCCCACTGACTCACCAAGAACCCTAGCTCCAGGGAATAAGTGACTTATGGAGGACATCTAAACACTCATCTTTGTTCCTGGATGCCTGAGAAGATGTGTGCACAGGACCACAATCCTCAGTAAAAACCCCAGACCCCAAGCAAAGATGAGACTCATTCTTCTTACCTTTCCACGTCTCCTAGACGATGTCTGTATCCTCATTCTCTCTGTACGTTCAGTAAACCTTGCTCTCACTTTCTCTTGGCTTGAGTTTGATTTCTGTCCTACACGAAGCCAAGGACCCTCTTGGCAGGTCCTGTGGGATTCCCCACTGGGTCCTTGGACTCAGCCAGCTTGTATCAATATTACTTCATTATTTCATCATTTGTAGAATGATGATAATTTGTAGTTTTGTTGAGATGATTTGTAAAGTGCCTGGCACATGGTAGTCCTAAATAACTATTAACTCTTATAATGGCCTTTTAACCAAAGTAACCTTAGCAAAATAACAAAAAAATTCAATTTTTACAACAACAACAAGAACAGAAAGATATTAATAACACCTGGAATACAAAGCTAATTGTAGCAATTCAGTAGGATTATGTTCAAATTCCTTGGCAAATAATCTTATTAATAATATCCAAAAAGGGAAAGGAAGCTAAATGACAAAAGTAGAAAGAGTAAGAAATCAACTATGAAGTTTAAGGCTAAGAATGCATTCTAGGGAGGGAGTAACCCAGTTTTTATATAATGCAATTGAAATATTGCAGAAAAAGATCCACTTTTTTCTTCCTTGACTTTTCTACTGGTCTAAGATTCTCTCCTCATTTCTTAAGAAAAACAAAGGTGGGGGGGGGACAGAGATTAGGATCATGATTATATAAGCAATGCTTGAAAACATTCCTTTCAGAAAAGAAGCAAATTTTACATCATTGAGAGGAAAAGATGAAGCAGTTTATTTTAAAAAACATTTTTTTTTAATGTTTATTTATTTCTGAGACACAGAGAGACCCAGCATGCATGGGGGAGGGGCAGAGAGAGGGAGACACAGAATCCGTCTGAAGCAGGCTCCAGGCTCCGAGCTGTCAGCACAGAGCCCCACGCGGGGCGGCGACTCACAAACCCTGAGATCATGACCTGAGCCGAAGTCGGTTGCTCAACTGACTGAGCCACCCAGGCGCCCCAAGATGAAGCAGTTTAGACTATCTGTATTGATTAGGGAGGTTTGGGTTTGCAACATGCTTCACCAAAATAAATTTAGAACCACAAAATCTAAGAGATCCTTATTTGCAGTTTCAGAACCAAAATCCCACAAGCAAAATATTAGAAATACAGGCTTCTCTTTCAAGATGAAAAAGATGACTTGCTTTCCTTTTTTCCCCTCCCATTTTTCTCCACCTATGATCGTGCCAGTATTTCTCTACTTTTATGTTTTGAAAATAGAATTCCATTGAGGCACACATGAGAAAAAGTCACTTGGTAACAATATTCCTTCTCTATGTGTTCAAATAATATGGGGAGAAATATATGAAAATACGGAAAGTGTTCCTAGACTTACAGAGATAAACAGATTGGAACAGTATCCACCCAGCATGAAAGCGCCTTTTAAGCTGAACAGATCATCTTCTAAGGGTGCCTGAGGGAATTCATTCTCCTCAGGACTCAGGCATGCTCTCATACCAATTAAGATGATGGACTGTGTATTTAATAAATTTTCCGATTGTAAAAGAAAGTATATATTATGAGACGACAAATTGCTAGGGCATGTTTTTATTATATTATAAAAACCTTTAAAACACTTAGTGACAATAGGAAATGGCTTTTTGCCATAATTATTTTGAAGTTGTGCTTACTTTATTCTCCTGGGCTGGCACACCGCAGTATTTATAAGAGACTTGCCTTAACCTGTGGGCAATTTATCAGCAGGAAGGGGCTTACAACAACAGTGAGTGCAGCCTTTTACAGGAAGAGATTACCAGCATCATTATTAGCAATACTTACAATATTACTTAGTGTAATAAATATGCTTATTTCCAAACTGATGTGAGCAAAGAGAATCCCTGCCCTGAGGATTCAGAGGTAGGATGCTGTTATTCATTAGAGATCACATTTGCATGTGGTTTGGGCCAAGTCATGCAAATACTTCTTTGCTTATCTTTCTGGTTTTAAGTATTTGGTAGCCAATTACTTGACTGAAGTGAACAAAATAATCTGAATGGAACCCACTCTTTCTGAATTACCCAAACTCAATAAGAATGAGGGCTAATTCTGATTGTTTCTGAATTACCATAGTTAACCACTCTCTGAAAATTAACCATATGGTTCTTTGTCCAATCGAGGATAATATTGAGAATGCATGGGGACCTCAGTCAGAATTAACCTGGGAGAACTAAAAGTCAGACTATTTCATGCAAACTAGGCCTTTTCCTTTTTTTTTTTTTTTTTTTAATTTGAGAGAGAAAGACAATGCATGAGAGGTGGGGAGGGGTAGAGGGAAAGAGAGAGAGAATCTTAGGCAGGCTCCACGCTGAGCTTGGAGCTTGATCCCACCACCCTGGGATGATGACCTGAACCGAAATCAAGAGTAGTCCGTTCAACCGACTGAGCCACCCAGGTGCCCCTAGGTCTTTTGTTACTTTTGCTATGTGTGAAGCAACTTCATTTATATTTCCTTAGCTGCCTCCTCTACCAGTTGATCATGTGAATAAAAATTAGGAACTTTCATCTCTATCACTTACTGTTTGTGCAACATTAAGCTCTCAAGTCCTCTAAGCAGCTCTTTCCTCATCTTTAGAGTGGCCATAGTAACACAGTGGGTATCATATAGAAAGGTCTTCTTGGGGTACCTGGGAAATTGCAAGTACTCTACTGATGACAGAGACTATTATCATCATTTACCTTGAGCATCTTCAATTTGGAGCTGTTGGTGATCTCATTGAGCAAACTAGTTTATGAAGGTTGCAGTCATAGCAGTTGGCAGAAAGGTAGGAGGTAAAATGTGGATTGTGTTACCATAGGAAATGTTCTTATTTTTGTGTAACATTAAAATACTAGAGAAATTAAAAAGAAGAAAACCCTATCGATGCAAATAAAACACTGGGAAATTCCCATTGCTTTTCTTCACAGGCTTACTATCGATGTGTTTCCAATACCTGTAGAGATGGCCCTTGATAACACAGCAAGACAAGGCAATGCTTCACCATCACCAATACTAACACCTTTTCTCCCACTCCCAGGTGCTCAGCTTAGAGCCTCACTTCAGCCTGCCCTTTTCTTCTCTTCTGTTCTGAAATTTTTTTATACATTGGCAGTTTTGAATATCACCTTCTATTTTACATATGCTTTTCTTACATTTCCAGCCTCCAACATTGCCAGCTCTAAGTCCATGGACCTTAATATCCCTTCCCTACCCCCCACAAAACAAAAACAAAACAAAACAAAAGTTCTACTTTAGACTTTTTCTCATTTCTACCCTTTCCTGCTACTTCTACAGTAACAGAAAAATCTGTCAGAAGCAATAGCTTCATGGTTAAGAGCATGACCTCTGGAATCAGAGAGACCTGATTGTTATCTGAATCTAACATAGTCCATATGGTGATGTGGAAATTTATTTAACTCAAGTCTTATTTCTATCCATAAAATGGAGCTGGTTAAAGTGCTTCATGATTAAGTAGAAAATGCATGACTTAACAAAATATGTAGTGTGTAATAAATGCTCAGAAAATATTAGCTATTTTTATTGTACCTGCTTTATGCTTTATCCTACTTGGTTCTCTGCTTAACAAAATGATGCCTACTATATTTCACATAATCAAAGATTCCACCAATTTCAAGATATATCATTACATTATATACTACTGAAGTGAAAAACACTTTCGCTATCTGAAATATGAGACATTATAGATTATAATACATAACCTAATTTTAAAGATGTTAAAATATAAATTAAAAATGTACATTTTAGAATCAGTAAATCTAAGGCAAACATGTCAATGTTTTGATGCGTTAATGGAAGCAAAGTAAAACATCCTTTCTTAAACTTTGACATGCATAAGAATCATTTTAGAATCTTTTTAAAATGCAGATTATGATTCAGAGAAATGAATTTCTGAATTAGATTCTCACTCTTTGATTGAGCCTGGGATTTTACACTTTTAACAAGCAGCCAGGTAATGCTGACGAAACTGGTTTAGGGTCCACACTTGAACAACAAAGAAGTAAAATTCTGGCATCCTAGCTAAAGGTCATTTTCTGAAGATAATGTTTTCAATCAGAATGGTTAAGAAAAGTATTTCCAAACTACTTGTGCCCCATACCAGAAACTTCCCTCATTTTCCACTACTTATTTCTCTTTGTTTGTCTGTCTGCCTGTCTCTCTCTCTCTCTCTCCAGCTCTCTCTCTCTCTCTCTCTCACACACACACACACACACACACACACACACACGCATATTCATACATGTGAAAACACAGTGAACCACTGTTAACTTTAGTTACAAGATGAACTGTTTTTGTAGATCTCTTGATTTGTGTCAGGGTGCAAACATTCTCCCTTTCTTAGAACACACCGGGAAGGAACAATGTACAGAACAGAAAGGAGAAGTTTATTTGAACAATAGCCTCTTGTTTGGTATTCTAACAGAATACGAGGTTTATCCGGAACTAGTCCAGTGAGGGTTAGCAAGAGTCCTTAGTGTTTGGGGGGAAGATTTTGATGCTGGTGTTTTATTTGACCAACAGATGGCAGTAGTGGTCTCTCTCTCTCTCTCTCTCTCTCTCTCTCTCTCTCTCTCTCTCATTCCTTGTTGCAGTAATCAGAAAATTGAAGCTAACTTGCTCATAAGATCCTTCTAAGAGCACTCATCAACTTTTTCTAGGTTCCTTGCGTTCTTGGCTGATTTCAAAATGTTATCTCACTTTTTGAGCACTGGACCACTTAATCACTCTTATAAAATGTAACCCTATTTTCAGGAGACATGCTACCTACCAAATCCATATTTGCCTAATTCAAATGGAAAATCAGGAGACCGTGACTGTCTCATTTCCAATATGCATAATTTTTTATTTTACGCATCTGGATATTTTGGCTACACTAAAAATGCATTTATTTAAATTAAAAAAGAGAACTCAGAGTTTTGAAAATTACTTATGTTTGCAAATGAGCCAGAGTAAATCATCTTACCCATCTTCATCAAGATCCAATTTTTAAAGCCGTGCATTTGTACATGTCAAGGATATCCAACATGTTTCTATCTATAGTGTCGCTGAGAATATTTATTTGGTTAGTAAATTTTGACATGATGTGTATCTGCTGAAGCCTGCTCAATACTCCTTTTTACAAACCTTCTATGTACTATTTGGCAGAACTATATTTGAGTATCTTCCTATGGAATTTCAGTTAAAGGATGTGAAAGAAAAATCCCTTGATCCTCATTGTTCTGTAAGAGGGTAAATGTGAAAAAAATTATAGTTTGCTTAGTATTATTCTTTTTGCTTTTAAAGATTTGATTTTTAAGTAATCTCTATACCCAACGTGGGGCTTGAACTCACGACCCTGAGACCAAGTCACCTGCTCTTCCGACTGAGCCAGCCAGGTGTCCCAAGCATTCTAAAATTATAAACATTTATGTATGCATAACTATTTTCTATTTAACAGCTACCATTTAACTACCACATGTCTAGTCATCATAATTTACAGGTTAACCTTAAATTTAAACTCCGAATATCATTAATACACTTAGATCCATTTTTATCTCTCCCATAAGTAATCAAATGAATCTTTATAATTCACCTTGATACCTTTGCTCCTTGTTACTTGCTGTAATTCCTGGTCAGAATTCAGAGTTAGAAGAATTTTCTTTCTTACATTTTCTATGGGCTCATTTCAGTCATCTGTTTTGCAGTCACATTTGCTTTTAGACTTAACTCAGAAATGCAGATAACAACATAATATTCATAGCCTGTAAATATTTAAAAATGGATGAATGGAAAAACTAAATACTCTTCCCGAAGTTATGACCTGGACAGAATCATGACAGGGGAGGGTGTTGTTACTCATCATTTCTCAATCAGAAAGCTGGTGACTCTGCTAATAGACAGTTTAGAGTTCCTACAGATCTGAAGATTGGATTGCCACTGATGGGGATAGAAAGGTCATTTATCAGCAGCTGTCACTAGAGGCCTCTGTAGTCACTTACAGGGCACCTTCTGGGCACCACACTTTGGAACAGTTCTTCAAGAATGGATCCTCGGCATGTGTAAGCTGAACCTAGCAGACTCTACACTTGTCCTTTCTCTCCTAAATTTCCCCAAATACGCAATCACACAAAAGGCTTATTCTCTTATTTTCTCCTGCAACAAGGTTAGGCGACCCATAAAGAAGAGCTCATTTGTTTATCAAATGTAAGCATTCAGTAATCCAAAGCTCTGTATTTAAAAACACAGTTGACTTTTGGTCAAGATGAGGACCAAGAAAACAGGAGAAATCTCCTTTTCATTCCTACTCACATATAAAATTGCTAGATGTTAAAAACATTTACAAACTATACAGCAAAACAGTGTGGGGCAGTATTTTCACTTTAAGTTTAATTGCTTTTATATCAAGAAAAAATATGCTAATAGTAATTGGAATGTAAGAAATAACTGCTAAATAAACTTAGATAAGAGGAACAGCCTCCAAAAAGTATATCTATATTAAGTTCCTTTTACAAAGATATCAGACTATTTATTGTTTTTAAAAAAAAATTAATGTTTACTTTTGAGAGAGAGAGAGAGAGAGACAGAGTGTGAGTGGAGAAGGGGTAGAGAGAGAGAGACACACAGAATCCAAAGCAGGCTCCAGGCTCTAAGCTGTCAGCACAGAGCGCGACGTGGGGCTCGAACTCAAAATCACGAACCCTGAGATCATGACCTGAGCCGAAGTCGGATACTGAACCAACTGAGCCACCCAGGTGCCTCAGATATCAGACATTTATTACCCATTATCATATTGATGTTGTGAACATGCCAAGAAATAAGTATAGAGTAACTCATAGTCACTATAAAGTAACATAAGGAAAAAAAGTTTCTTCAACAAAAAATATCTCTCTACTATCCTGTACCTCTTCTGACAATTTTATCATTCAGTTTATTAGTGTTAACTGTAGCACTGTGTCCTCCCCAAGAAAATAATGTTCTCAGAAATGTTACTTGTCCCCTAAGTAGCTATCACCTGGGAAGGGTATAAACCAGTATAAACCAGCAATTAATAAGTATTCTCAGAAGAATACTTCTGTATAAGAAAAAGAGTAGAATCTTAGAGAAATGATTCATAGGACAGGTAAGTTTGATTCAGAGAAGGAACTAAAAACCATCCATAAAGCAGAAGTGGAATGAACCAATGTGAAGACTTCAGATCTTTGATTCTTAAAATATTTTCCTCGGCTCAAAAAGTTTAAATCTTTTATTAGATTTATATAGGCCAATAGAGAGAAATTCTATAGAATTGCATTTGTTTGCACTACTAAGGGCAACATAGTTACTCTTAGGGACAATTAAAGGAGACCTGTTCAACTCAACAGAATAATTGCTAGTCTTGAAGGTAGGGTTACCAAACCATTTTGCAAAATGCCTATTACAGATACTCACAGATCTTTGGAATTATTGGTTTTCTAGAACTATACTTTGTTTCATGAATTATCTTGATCTTTAGTTGGCTAGGGTTCCTAATTTCTTATAGTTGTGTGTGTGTGTGTGTGTGTGTGTGTGTGTGTGTGTGTGTGTGTGATGATATAGACTATTGTAGATTGTTTTAATTTTAACAGTAGAGGGTAAGAGCTGCATAGTAATTAAAATTTAGGACATATACCTTATAGTTAAAATATAAAACATTCATATATCTACTGCTAGGACAAATATATACATCATGTCTTCTTTCCCTACCTCTCTGAATTTGAGTCCCTTAACTAAAAATATACTATAAAGCTAGCCAGAATAAAATTCTTGAGTTATTTAAAAAATGTATACAGAACATCGTTTCAAAAAATGAAACCATGTTTGCAAACCCCAATTTTTCCCTTGTAAATTGAATAATTAACTTATTGCAACTTCTTTATTTTTAATTTTATTTTTTCCTGGAAAATGAGAACATGTAGGGTAGACTGATCTCAGGGCCCTTTACTCTCCTTTGTTGAGTGGTGGTTAATCCTTCTGAGACCCCTCCGGTCCCAGGAAACCAGGCAGCAGAACAAAGGTATAAAGACTCAGAGAAATGAAAGACGTCCAAGAGGAAAGTGTGAACACAGTGCAGAAGGAAGGATTACCTAAGGCAAACATGGGTAATCTTCTAATCAGATATGGGGTTACTATGTTCCCCTCATTCTAAAATTTCATAAATTTGTTAGAATCTACATTTGGATTTTATTTAATGTTGCGCTTGTGCTTTAGAGTGTCAGATTATCTGTGGATTTAGAGAAAGGAGATTTACAGTTTAGGTCAGGAAAGTTAAAATGGACTTTGATGAAGAGGATGCTGTAAAACACATTTGGGATTGAACTACACAATAACATTAAAAAAAACTCTGTGCACATATATGTAGGTAGCTCTAAAGCTTTATTTGTATACAGAGAGACGAACAGAATGGATGTTATTGAATGTTTAATTACTAGTTCTAAAAAATGCAGCGCATTCTATCTCTGCGTGCATAAGGAAACTGAAGCCAGAAACTACAACATGACTGTTATTGACACCATCAATCCCAGAACTGTGTTGCTCAGGGCCACTAAGGACCTCCAGTTCTCAAGTATAGTTTACATATAGTTTGACATTTATCTCCCACGGATAGTGAATCCCTTGGGCATGGATTGAGAAAGGAAGCATATGAAGCAAGGATTTTTCTTGTAAAATTTCCATTTGTCAAAGACAGAAACAACTGTGTGTTGTAAAATTTACCTTGCTTTAGAAACTAGTCAACAATGCTCTCATATAAGCATTTTAATATCTGCTGAGTGAAAATATAAGGCTTATTACCTTAATGAACAAGATTCAAAAAAAAATCTCTTTAAGTAAACGCTTATAGTATCTAGAAGCTTCTTGCTACAAATAGACTTGAACTTCAAGGCTTCAGCTATAACAAAGAATTTGCAAGAACAGTGCATTTTATTGATGATGTGAGAATTTAACTTTAATGTCAACTTAACATCTATAGCGGTAATTAGAAAATACAAAATGAAGGTAATTATGGAGAAAAAGGCCACACAGAGAAGTGGGTAGGCTGAGGTGAAATTAAATCTTTCCCTGTCATTTTCTACCCTTTTTTTCTTTTTGGGGTACGGAAAGTGATAGAAAGGAGAAAAGAAAAATTGCAACTCCTTATTCACTGACAGCTAATAGGTACTTTTATTCTAATTGCACATAAACCCAATTAATCTGGAAATATTAAAAGGTTTTTCATTTGTTAGGAGAATTCTAAAACTAAATGATTTCAGAAGAGCAGTTCTTTCAGAAGAACTTGTGTAACAGTTCATTAGGGTTATTATTTGGAAAGGAAGGACTGAAGGGAGGGAAGAAAGGAGAGAAGGAGGGAAGGAGAGGTATGTCTAGTAGGAGACTAGGTGAGTGTGACAGCTTTCCCTGGAGTATTGTTTTCTCTCAGGCATAAATCTCCAGGACTAGAAGTGTGATTTTACACTATTTTGAACATACTACTGAAAAGAGTCTCTCTGCATCACAAAATCAGTAAGAGCCAACTTCGAGTAAAGAGCAGGTGAGAGCGTTGTTTAATGATTTATCTTCAAGAGTGCAGTGTGAAACTGTATTGAGATAGGGGCTTTTATTGTGAGAGTATCTTATCAAAGGGATGTCCTGTTGGAAAGTAATTGATTTTCTCTTCCTCAGGGAAAGAGCACCCTCAGCATGAGCCCAAATGCTTCACCTTTGAGCAGATTATTATGGCCCTTATTAATTATGCCCATCTAGACAGGCAAACTTGCCCTAGAGTAAATTCATAAAAGGATCTTTTGTTTGCCTTAGCAAACCAGCCTGAAATTATGGTAGTCAGAGCCTTGGGGACGAGGGCACCTAGCTGATATGAGGAACATGAAGATGGGTCCTCCCTCCTTCCCTCTTCCCCATCTCCATGCCCCTCCCCCCATAAACACCCAAAGAAGGCTGAGGGAGATGAGACTTGAGGCTTGGCCCTAGCACCAAATCAGAAGAGGCAGAAGCATGGACTGAACCCTCCTGATACCAGCCCGAATCCCAGAAGTAGCAGGGGCTGGTACCAAAAGTGTTCCTCTTCAGAAATCACAAAGGTGATTCATGACTTCAAGAGTCTTGAGCCAGCTTGACCTAACATAACTTACACACGTTAGCCTCTTTAATGACTACTGCAGCCTGACAAGGGTCTGCCCCTACCCCTCAGGTAGCTCAGACCACACAAGTGTGAGCAGTGGAATAAAAAGGCTTAGAGGACCCTGGCCTCTGGGTGGGAGAGCTCTCCCCACAGAGAGTAGACACAGGGAGCATGCAAATTCCCCTAGATGGTGTGTTTTTAGGGCCAACATTTTGCCCCGGCCTCTGTACACTGGGAACAGGTTATAAAGAAGAGTGTGATGCTTTACATACCAAACTTAGAGAATTTATATCCATTTAGTTAACGTAACTAGAAAAGGCTGGATTGTACTTAGGAGCAACAAGAGATGGAATTGAAAGCCCTTGGGGCTCTGACCTTTCTGCTTCCAGCTCTGCTGCTTCTGTGCGACGGCTTCAGCCTCACTCTCTCCCATGAGGCAGTTCCTTTATTCCATTTTCCAAGCTTTGTCACACAGGGAAACTGAACATCATTCTCCCATCTTTAAAATCTAAAAGACAAATTCAAAACTCTTTTTTTTTTTGTACATTGATTTTCCTTTGCTTCATTTAACTCCCTGTTAAATTCAAAACTCTTAAAAAAGAGCTCTGACTGACCTTGCTTGATTTGCTTGATTTGTCCTTGACCTAGGCACACTGACGTTCTGGGCCAGCAAATGGTGTATTGTGGATAGTTGTCCTGTGTATTCTATGAAGGTCTACCAACTAGGTATCAATAGCACCCCCTGTCCTCGTCCCCCAAATAGGCTGTGCAAACAAAAATGTCTCTAATATCACCAAATGCCCTCTGGTAGATATAAGTGTCCCCAAATTGAGAACCATTGCTTTAATCACTGTGGTCAGAAATATAGGATCACATTATATCAGAGTAAAGCAGTGAGGTAGGGTTGCGAGGGAATATCAAATCCTTGATTTATTGTAAACTAGGCACCACTCCAATTTGAGTCTCTTGTATACCTCAAGCATCGTTGCCCTGCTTTTATCATGTAGCTTCCTCTGAGCTCCTGTACTAATACATTCCCTAGTCTTTGCTGTCCCTTGGTTATCTCATTACCATGGGCGGCTTTAAAAAATTTGGGTGGAGTGAACACTAACAACTAGGACTAGGCAACAATTTTCATAATATTTACTGAAATTGAAACACGATAGCATGCAAATTCAAGCAATTTATTTCAAATGTAACATAAGAAAAATCATTAGCCATAACTGGATTTATGTTTTAATGTTTTCCTTTGATAAGAGGAAGAACAAATTATTCATTGTTTTTCTATTTTCTTTTTATCAAGGAAAATAAATTTTTCATTGGTTTAAAAGGGGAGCTTCATAAAGCCTACTACTTCTTATAAATGTGAAGGCTAAGTAAATAATTGTGAATGTTTCATAGAATAAATAACCATATGGGTATCTATAACTAACTAAACATGCTCATATATTGTTTATATGTTATTTTACACGTTAGGACATATTTATTAAGTACATTTGCAATATTCTACCTGATTTCTTATTCACAGACACTGCAATTAAATCTTAGGAGTCTATACCATATCATTTCACAGTGTCTATTCATTAGGCCTTGTGACTGTGAACATGATAAGGTATAGGACAAGGTAAGCATGAAAAGTCGGGATCACTGACTTTATAGAATCAAAGGGAAAAAAAAATCTAACCCACCCGAGAAGGACTCAAAAAATGATCAGAGCATGTGTTTTGTCCTTGAAATTTCTGCTATTCTTTTGATTTATAAGCAGTCCGAAGAAGAATCCTATAAATTAAAACATATACTCCTGCATCTTAATTTTCATACACACCCCAGAGGGAGATTTACAGTCAGTCAAGACCTACTCCATCATAATTAAATTGTACTTGTCAGCTTTTTATTGCTATTCTTGGAGATAAATCCTTATCTTAGAGGTTCCCACAGTGATTATCATCATGGCCTCTTGCTTTTACCGTGGAGAGGGGATTCTGACAGGACCGTAACTCCTGGAGATTTTGTATGACTTACCTTCAGTTTCATCTCTTCATCACAAGACACTAGTGTTTCATTAGCTAAAAAAATAATCTGATTGCTTTTGTTTCTCCAGAGTTGTTTTTTTTTTCTCACTCTCTTTCCATCCCTTCCTCCCATTCATACTTCTCTCCTTCCTTGTAAGCAATAAAAATCACTGTTATTTCTTTCTTAAAAATAACTTAAGTATTATTGACCTTGTTTATAATCACACGGCTTCCTGTTCTACTGTGTTTAATGGAAGTTTGCCCCCATCTAACCTTATTTGAAAGTAATAAATATTCTTGCTATAAGTGTGATGGTCTACAGGGAGGGAAAGCATCCTCAAATCTAACCTGCCCTTCACAGGAATAAAACTACCAATGCAATCCCTTAATTCTCTTGTTTCTCCCAACAGATTGTTCTTTTTAAACATAATTTAGATATAATTTCTTAGAGAATCTCATGCGAGAATTATCAAACGATCCTAATCCCAAAAAAAGCTCATGTTCATAGATCCCACGAACGAGGACTTCAGCCTATCTTTTAGGTGGACACAATTTAACCCATAACAAACGTTATCTCATGCTGATAATTTAATAAGGGCTTTCTGTAAATCTCCTTAGCAATACTCTTTCTTCTACTAATTTCTTGTGGGAATCCAGCTTGAGGAAAACAGAAATGTAAATTAAAGTTATTTGCAACATTATTAAAAGGATTATTTAGAAGGGATCTAAAAGTAAAAAAAAAAAAATGAGGACTGATTAAGTACTTTTGGTACTTCCCTAGGATGGAATATTATAAAGTCACTAAAAATGATATTTACCATTTTTAAATGTTCAGAATCATAGAGAGGTTGGGGAACACTAACAAATAGCAATTAGGTTACGTTTTCTACTATGAAATTAGCCCCAAATAAAAGAAAAAAAAAACAAACAAACTGTCAAAAACAAAGCACCACGGTGAGTGAATGAGGAAATGGGCTTTACGCTGCTGAGAACGCCAGGTGCTAAAAAGCTTCATGGAAGGTCACTTGGCAATACATGTTGATGCTTTAGCAATATTCCTGTCTTCAGTTTATCAATTCTGTTTCTAAGAATTTATTTTACAGAAATAATCTTGGGTACTCGCAAAAAGTTATGCATGAGACTATCTACTGGAGTTAATTGTATTGAAAAATTATGGTCTAAATATTTAGCAGCAGGAGATAGGATAAATAAGTAATAAGACATCCAGATAACAAAATACTATGTACTCAATGACATGGGGAGATGTGAGGCATATAATTTGAAGAGAGAAAGAAGCAAATTACATTTCTATAACTGTAAATCCCACCTACGAGGGTCAAAAGGACTATAAGCTCATCAAGCAAGTATTAAGAGTGGTGATATTGTAGGGCCTACTCAGTGCCCTTGTGGATTAAATAAATTAAAACAACTTTCTGGGCACCTGGGTGGCCCATCTGGGTAAGTGACCAACTTCAGCTCAGGTCATGATCTCACAGTATATGGGTTCGAGCCCTGCATCAAGCTCTGGGCTGATAGTTCAGAGCCTGGAGCCTACTTCTGTTTCTGTGTCTCCCTCTCTCTCTCTGTCCCATCCCTGCTTGTGCTCTGTCTCTCTGTCTCTCAAAAATAATAAACATTTAAAAAAATTAAAAATAAATACAAATAAAAAATAAAACAACTTTCAGAAGTATATCATTTGCTTTCTTGAAGTAGTTCACTGACTCAAAATGGATCTTGTCACCATTTTAATGTTGGAGATATTTTTAGCATTGGAATAAATACTTGAAATATGTTGATACTCAGAAGTGTGGAGGACCTAGAAGGAAACTTTATTTTCTTTATTTTTCTCCTGTGCTCTAAAAGACACATGGAATTCAGTCAGGAAATCAGAAATAGGATTTTTATCAGTTTAGTTTTTACACATAAAAATATATATAATAATACAATTCCAGCTGGCATTAAAAAAAAAAAAGAGATTGCTCAGTTGCTAAATATCTGAAAGCGTGAAAAAGGTATTTTAGAAATAAATGGAATCTGTAACAAAGTAAAAAAAATTATATTTAAAATATGTGAGTTTAAAAATTGCAAAGGGTTTAGGGTTTGGAGTTTACTTGAGTAAAAAGTTGGTGACATGTGAAAACTGTTAGGATATTTTTCTTAGAAATAACCACAAATTGGGTACTGTGCAATATCATCACAATGTTGGAACTTCTTTTCTTGCTCTGTTGAATTTGTGACTCAATTATTATAATTCCCAATATTCTCTACTTTATTTTTATTCTACAGCCTTTTCTGTGTGGTCACGGTTTTAAAACTGCTCTCTCATTCCAAGGCACGTGAGTGCCAAATGAACTTCAAGAACTCCTAAGAAGACACTGTTACACACTTATTCTCTGTTCCTTGCTCTTAACTAATGCAACCCTTTGTATAAAATCAGGAAGCTGGCCATATATATTTCAGGACAAGCCAGAAAAGATCTCAGCAGATCCCTAATAGATTTTCACACTCACAAAGGTTTTTATCTTATTTTTTCCAACAATTTTTTTTTGTGGGCACTTGCTGTATATTTAATGTTTTTTTTTTTTCATTTGTACATCTCCTTTCATAAAATAAGAACTAGAGGTGAGCCGTTCTCATCGAGCTTATTAACACTGATTCCTGGCTTAAATTGTCCAGTGAGATTTTTATGCTTACAAGAGGCTTATCACATTTCTCCCAACCATTTGTCTTATGGCAGTTGGTTCTTTGCCACATGGGCCTTTCCATAGGCTGCCTCACATCATGGCAGATGTGTGCTTCTGAGGCAAAGCAATCCCAAAGAGAAAGTGGGGAGAAACGTTCCAAGGTAGGAGCCACGGTCTTATCATAACTTCATCTCAGAAGTGACATCCCATCACTTCTGCCATTTTCTGTTCATTAGAAGTAAAGCAGCAAGTCCAGCCAACAGTCATTAAGAAGGAATTATACAAATGCGTGAATTCTAGGAGAAAAGAATCATTGGGGCCTGCCTAAAACACCATCCAAAGTTTGAGAGCACTGTTGGGTGGTGTGCAAAAATCAAATAGTCCAGGTAAGTCTCTAAGGAGATATTTATGTGGAAGTATATTTCACTGGATATATGTTAAGACCCAGGCGGGGGACTGGCCCAAACCAGTTGTAACTGGTCACAGAATGGGCATTGGGAAGAAAGGCTCCTGTGTCTGGATGACTAGAGGAACACTAAAGAAAATACAAACTTAAGCCCAGGCCTAGAACCAGGCACAGAGAGAAGCTGTGACCCAGAAGCCAGCTTAGAGTCCATTTGGATCTGCAAGGTAATCTTTGTTTTTTGGGGTTTTTTTTTGTTGTTGTTTTTTTAATGTTTATTTATTTTGGAGACAGAGAGAGACAGAGCATGAATAGGCGAGGGTCAGAGAGAGAGGGAGACATAGAATCTGAAGCAGGCTTCAGGCTCTGAGCTGTCAGCACAGAGCCTGACGCAGGGCTCGAACTCACAGACTGTGAGATCATGACCTGAGCCGAAGTCGGAAGCCCAACCGACTGAGCCACTCAGGCGCTCCTGCAAGGTAATCTTTGTTAAACTCCATTGCTTTAGTTCAGGAGATGAGTGAAAAAGGAGACATGAATTTGGGAAACTTCATGGGCTCAGCTCCGAGAACTAGAAAAAAGCAGGGCTGAAATAAACCACAGAACAGTGGTTCTCAAACTTTGTTTGGTATCACAATCACTTGGTAACTTCACAAAAATGCAAAGACCCAAGCCTGTGTTACTTTAATAAGCCTAGCCTTTGTGTTTCCCTTTAATACTCTAGATCCTTCTGGTACATACCAAAGTTTGAGAGCCGCTGCCTTAGAAGGACTACTTGTGTTCCCCAAGGAGTGTGCCATTTACTTATTCATGCTAATTAATTCACTAAATTAACAGACTAGCATTACACTCTGACACAGTTCATGGTGAAAATATGAATGTGCATCCTTGTAGGCAGAAACAGAGAAAAAAGATGGTTATAAATAAAAGCATTCCAAGGAAAAGGCCTGTACTTTTATGCTGGAGGAACAAATCATGGCTGGCACTGATTAATAGATTCTGCTCTCTCAGGCTGACAAAATGCAAAAGAATTTTCTTTGCCAGAAATAACAAAATGGACACCAAAGCCAGCATCTGGAAGTCATTCTTAAAGAAATATGGTACTAGCTAAAATTGGACTGGCGGGTCAATTTCTATTTACCCATTTCACTGGTCCATGCCGACTAAAGGTTAATGCAACCTACACTAAAATCTTTATCCTGTTTTTCTTTCTCTTCCTTTTTCTTGTTACATCATGTTTATTTCCAAATTTGTCTGGCAAACCTATATTGGTGACAGCCTGCAAAGACTTAGATGGACTGTGGACCCCAATTAGTCTTTTATGAAATAGTCTTAACTGAAAGGGATCCTGGTAGAGTGTATATATAATCTTTAAATTTGGAGAGATCTGGTTTTAAATCCAGGTGATGCCATTGACCGGCTATGAAAACTTAAGCAAATGACTCACCTTCTCTGAGGTTCTTTATGTGTACATACATGGATCACATAATAACTTAGAAAGATAGTTAGAAGTGATGTAGGTAAAATGCTCAACCCATAGTAGGTGGTCAGTAAACTGAACCATTATTACTATCAATGATTGATACTCTCTAACTCTGCAAATATCAAAAGCATTAGAATGACAATTTGTCAGGATCACATGCAGTGTGTGCCCATCAAGCTGCATTTCTGATTTTCTGTTTTTAAGTAAAAAACTGCAGTGTAGTAATTAACACAGTTTCTGGATTCAGCCTACCAAGTTCAAATCTAGCTTTGAAGTCCACTAGCGATATATCCTTGGATGATTTACTAGAATTCACTTAACCTCTCTCTGCCTTGCTCTCTTCTTCTTTAAAATGTGCACAATCGTGATGCACCAACTGCATAGGAATTTGTAAGGATTAAATCAGTATTTATAAAGCACTACAAGAAAAAGCACTGTATGTGTTAATTATTGTTAATCATAATTCCTTTTCTAAAAAGTCCATTCTTTGTTCTGTTCTTTTTACCATATCTATCAATTATGGATGTTGTTTATCAAAGAAAATAATGGATTGAATTGCATTTTTGTGCAAGTTTTCTCTTTTTGATGGGTTGATGATACCATATCTCTCTAGAGTTGTTAATAGGCCTTGATTATAGGATCCAGCTCCTACGAGAATGTGCACCGCTCATTAGGTGACAGTTACTTTTGGGAATTGCAATTAATCATCTGAGTTAAGGGAGCTCCATTCATAGAATTACTTTGCTGTCAGTAAGCTAATTAGTATCCATGTGATCTGAACCTGTGAAGGCACTATCCAAAATGCCTGACTGGCTCTCAGGAAGTAGCATTCCTTTCTTGTAAAGATTTTTTTTTTTAATGTTTAAGTGATCTCCACACCCAATATGGGCCTCAAACTCACAACGTGAGACCAACAGTCACACGTTTTACCAACTAAACCAGCCAGGTGCTCCAGGAAGTAGCATTCCTTATGAGAACTTTGCTCAGAGTTGAAGTAATGGGAGAGTGATGCAATTGTATTTTTCTCTCGATGGCGGCACATAGCAGAATGTTTTGTGCAATGGATCACCAACATACGCTATTAATGATAATAGTAAAAATAGACCAATATTTTCCCATATGTATAAGAATTTCATATGAACTCACTTTTTTTTCATGTTGTTTAATAGAAGTGTTTACTTTAAAGATTGCCTTCTTCTTACAATGAAAGTTGTTATACACATATTGATGGGGAGAAAAGCTTATGGGATCATGACATTTGTTGCCATGGCCATTTGGGGAAAAAAAAAATCTCCTCAGGTGACCTCAGGAGTGTGATTTTTCCTGAGTATCCTATTGCTGATGTTCATCCATTCTCTATGCTAGTGGACAAAGAATCTATGCTGCCTTGGGAAATTTCCCTGTGAAGGATTTTCCCCCGTGTGTTTTTTGAGCATCCACTTCCTGAAACTTTTTAAAGACTCACGTGTAGCACAAATCCAGTTGATATTAAATATCAAAGTTTTTCTGATGTCTGCATAGCCTTAGGGATAGAGAGCCACTTTGATTTCATCTTGTAGCTGTGACCTGAGCATTTCCAATGAACACAGAAGGAAAGTATCATGTATAGAGAATTGTTTGGATTCCCAGGGAGAGGGCAGTTGTATTCTTGGTGGCTCTCAGAATTCAGAGACTTCTTTCCATGAACACGGTTTCCTAAGGTTGAGAACCTCCTGCAACGCACAGTATGAGAAAGTCTGAGCAAGGAAGTTGAACTGTGTGGGACACATAAGTCACCGAGTGGGAACAATACCTGGAGGTTTGCCTGCTGGGGGGCACGTGGCCACAGAGAGTGAGGCATGAGTTAGGGCACAAGGAGGTCAAAGAAAAGTGATGACAGTGTGACAGAGACCAAATATGTGGAAAGAGAAGCTCAAAAGAGAGAAGCAGTAGAAATGTATCACACTGTCCAGATGTGCAGCTGCAGAGAACAGAAACTATAAAAACAAAGGGAAGAGCAAGACACGAAAGTGTAGAACAAGGGAAGAAGCTTCTCTGGATTCACCTCCAAAACTGCAGGACCCTGGTGATATCCTCACTGGATTTTGAGGAAATACAGTGGATTCTTAATTCTCCGGGGGTGGGGGTGGGGGGGGGGTGGGCACATGCACAGATTCAATAGGGAAGGAGAGTAGAAGACAGTGTTTCAAAAGCAGGAATGACATGTTGATTGGCGTCATCTCTGGCTAGACAAATATTTACAAGCTCTCTCTGTAAAGCCTTAGTGTTCAAAGCTAAATTCATACTTGCCGGATAGGCTTATAATTATATTTAAATCTTATGTAAAGTAAGTCAATGGTTTATCTTTAGTATATAATTGTCACTTTTTAACAAATCCCATTTGTTTTAAAGGTCAAATAAACTACTTTATACAAAATGTGTGTCTAATACACCTCGTCTCTTCGTTAGTATGCTTGACCTGGTGGTTGTGCCTATGGTGTGACTAAATGTTAAAGTGTTAGGGTTTGCATGCATCAATCAGCATGAAATATCTGCATTTTTTAAACTTCTGAGGGGAAGTATTTTGAGGTAGAGCTGCTCAATATTACCACAACTGTGGGGGAAAAAATCATCTAGTACACTGAGCACACGGTATTAAATTGGCTACAGAAGACCTTTGGATTATTTGTAGGTTTCCTTTTAATGATTCATCACATCATTTGCATATTGAGAAAAAAGTCCCTACAAAATGTATTATATTCACTATAGAGTCCGTTTTTTGAGAGAATATTATTTATGACATTATACACATTCTATTTATTGGAAACATTTTTCTCAGTACCTGGAAAAGTACTGAGCAACCTGTTCAATTCTATCGTGTGGACGATGAAATCTCATCATTTATTATGTTTCTCCCTTTTCTCGGCTTCTAGAGAGATTTAAGAGGCAAAATTGTGGTTCATCTAGATCAAATTCCCCAAATCCTACTGCGCATATTTCACATACTAACCTCATCTCTGGTTTCACTTTTTTCTGCCCTCATTTTTTTCTTTCTTCTAATTTCCTCTAATTAAAAAAAAAAATTTGGGGTGCCTGGGTGGCTCAGTCGGTTAAGCATCCGACTTCAGCTCAGGTCACGATTTCGCGGTCCGTGAGTTCGAGCCCCGTGTCGGGCTCTGGGCTGATGGCTCAGAGCCTGGAGCCTGCTTCCCATTCTGTGTCTTCCTCTCTCTCTGCCCCGCCCCCGTCATGCTCTGTCTCTCTCTGTCTCAAAAATAAATAAACGTTGGGGCGCCTGGGTGGCTCAGTCGGTTAAGCGGCCGACTTTGGCTCAGGTCATGATCTTGCGGTCCATGGGTTCGAGCCCCGCGTCAGGCTCTGTGCTGACCGCTCAGAGCCTGGAGCCTGTTTCAGATTCTGTGTCTCCCTCTCTCTCTGCCCCTCCCCCGTTCATGCTCTGTCTCTCTCTGTCTCAAAAATAAATAAACGTTAAAAAAAAAATTAAAAAAAATAAACGTTAAAAAAAATAAAAATAAAATAAAAATAAAAATAAAAAAAATTGTTGGGGACCTCTAATTCTTCTTTGAAAGTAAGGTAGGCAATAAAAGGAATTGGTAGATGTTCTTTTAAAAGTATTTAATATGCAGGATGCCTGGGTGGCTCAGTCAGGTTGAGCATTGGACTCTTGATTTCAGTAGAGGTCATGAACTCATGGTCTTGTGACCAAGCTCCACTTTAGGCTCATGCTCAGCGTGGAGCCTACTTAAGATTCTCTCTCTGTCTGTCTCTCTGTCTCTGTCTGTCTCTCTCCCTGTGCCCCTCTTCCCTGCATGCTTTCTCTCTCCCTCTCTAAAAAAAATAAGATAAAATAAAACAAAATGAAATGAAACGAAATGAAATGAAATGAAATAAAACAGTATTTACAATGCTTATTAAAGTCTACATGGGGCCTATCATCCTACCTGCAGGTTTCCTGGTATAGCAGAAGGTAAGGGTTAGGAACTCAAAAGGGTCAGATCCACATGAATTCTAGTTGTTTTTAGAGCAAATTTTGCTGCTCTCTGGTTACTGGGAGATTGTGCTTCTTTCTAAAGTGAAATATAAGTGTGTTTGATTAGAGAGGCCCTTGATTTCATAGGCATTTGTTTGTGGAAGAGTTATGAAAAAAAATGAATGCTTCTCTACCCCCATCCTCACAATATATTTAAATACTACCAATGTGAAGTAAGCTTTCTTTTATTGATCAAACCTGAGCATTTAAATTTACCTAAATAGATGTGGATTTGACTTATGTCTTAAGTGAGAAAAAAGCAAAGATTCCTGGGCTTATAGAATAGGTAACTGGAAAAAATATATCTATATATAGCAACAAAATCTACTGGGTGAAGTTGTCCACAGCAAATTAAATTAATAATATGGAGTTTAGGTACACATAGTTCAGCAAAAGAAAGTTTTACTTAACAGTAATAGATTTAATGGTAGAATTATTCTGAGAACCAAACAAAACTAGGTTGCTAAAGTATATATTTTTAAAGAAAAACAGAATTTCAATGTGTTCAATTTTACCCTACAGAACACTTTTAGGATACTAAGAAAACATGTGCATATGTGTTTCCAGTTCTGGCCTACCACTGAAACTCTACCCTTTTATTTCTAAGACAAGATACAACTTTCTCAATATTAAAATGTGCCTGATGGATTCAAGTCCATGTAATTTTCTCTTGACAAGAAAAATCCTCTCCAGTTCCTTGAGGATACTTTTGTTGTCTACCATGGAGGATAGAAAAGATTGAACTGCAAACACACTCACATTTGGGACAGTACTTCCAGTGGCTTTATCAACAGATGTCTATTGTGTCTCTCAATCAAGTTACTCCCCCATGTTTTCTTTCAGCGCCATCTGAAACAGAGAGGCTTTTCTGATCTGGCCATTAACAGCCAGGTAGTTGGGAGCTAGATAAGTAAGTTTTTGTTGAAAGCCTAAGGAAGCAACTTGACACTTATACTCTGATAAGTGTAGGCAGGGCCATTTTTAATATGGAGTCATAATCACTGATAGAAAAATGCCGGAGTAACAGGGATTGACTTAGGAATTCAGCAAGCTCGACATGAATTTAAGTTTCATATTTGAAAATATCTTTAAATACCAAATAAAACAAAATTCAAAAGTACTGGAAAATCTGGGTTTTTTTTTTTACATCCATGGAAAGAGAGGCAATCTTTGTGGGAAGGAGGAAGAGGAACTTTATCTGAGCCATGTCACCTTCGACAAGTGTCCAAGTACAAGAATGATGAAGAAATGAAAGTACAAAACTATTCAAAACTTGGACAAAGCTATTTTTTTTTTCTCAAATTCAAAAACTATCAGGAATCTGATGGAATCTCCTCTGGAGATTTTTTCAGGGTGAATTCTGAGGCCAAGAAAAAAGCATGGATTAAAACCGCCATCTCTTCCCAAAAGCTATGTCCTGCAATAGATATACAGCAGATGGATTCAAGCCTGGCCTGGATACAGACAGAGATGTCACAGGACAAATCTAAAACCAGGACAGATGTTAGAACCCTTCTTGATTTGATTGAAACTGGGATAAGAGAAAATAAGAACAGAGAAATTACAAGGGAAGGTGTGTATACAAGGAAGTTTGGGATGGTACCAGATTTATTCATTTGTTTTCCCTGGGGCCAATCCATCTTTATTAATTCAACAAATATTTATTGAACCAATACTATCTGTCAGGCACAGTTGGAGGTACTTGTATACAACAAGAAAAACAGACTAAGTATCTCCTCTGATGCTGCTTATATGCCAGAAGGGGAGACAAACAATACACAAATAAATGTTATGAAGAAAAACAAAGCAGAGAGGTAGATAGAAAATGAGGCAGTTAAAGTGGGTGTGGCAAGAAAATCTCTAATCAAGTAACTTCTGAGAAGAAATCAAAAGAAGGATCAAACCTTGGGGATATGTGGTAGCAAGAATGTTTCAAGTGGGGAGCACGTTACTATCAGGGCACTATCAATCCTTCAGTAAAAACTGAGCACAGAGGTTTTGTTTGTTTGGGTTTTGTTTGTTCTTTCCTGTGGGATCATATATGGTCATACAGGTGACAAAACAAAACAAAGCAAGACAAAAACCTAAGAAATCTTGAACATATACATATTTGTATAGATTGTCAATCAAAAAATACAGTCAATTTGTTTTGTTTCTTTTTTAAATGTATTTGTTTATTTTGAGTGTGTGTGTGTGTGTGTGTGTGTGTGTGTGTGTGTGTGTGTTCATGAGCAGGGGAGGGGCAGAGAGAGAGGGAGAGAGTGAATCCTATGCAGGCTCCATACTGTCAGCACAGAGCCTGGTGCAGGGCTCGATCTCACAAACTGTGAGATCATGACCTACCAAGATCAAGAGTTGGGTGCTTAACCAACTGAGCCAACCAGGTGCCCCAGCCAATTTGTTTTAAAAATGAAATTTCTTGAAAGACAATCTTATCTAAGATGCCATTTTATCTCTCCAATCAGCCTTTTTAGGTCCTGCATTTCCAAATGTATGAAGTGATAACACAATTTACAAAGATAGGAGCACTAGGAAAGGAGAACTAGTACATGTGATATTCATGATTGAACATTCCCATTTTCAAATCCTGAATAAAATTAAAATTCTGAATAAAATTGAAATTCCGAATAGCAACATCACATAATCTCAAAAGTAATCTTCAACTAATATCTTCATGAACATCAACTCTTTCAGTTGATCCTGGGGAATAGAACAAAGCCCCTATTTTCTTTCATTGACAATGAACATGCAGAACAAAGTCACACTGTACATGTTGTATAGAATAATGTAAAATGCAATTCGGTAAATCTAGAATTTATTTCTACAACTCATCTGATTCTTCCATTCTTCTTAAACCTAACTAGTTGAATGGGATTACCTGCAGGGGCAATGCATATATTATGGTTTGCACAGTGCATGCCTGGGGATAGGAAGAGGAAACCAAGCAACAGATATCCTTGTGTCATAACTTACTGACTTTGTTTTTCTGTTTCCAGGAAGACTGATGGCCATGTCTCTTTCATTCCTGAAAGTGGGGCTCCCACATTTCAACAAACCGGATATCCATCTGTCAAACTGAGTTGAAGCAGATTTCCATGATGTGGAAAAAAATGCTCAAGAGAATTGTAGATGAAGCCATCAAAATTACGTTCCACCTGTGGCCATAGCCAAGCAAAACCTGCCAATTTTATCCCACGGCAGATCTAGTGACAGCTCTCATCACTTGGCTTCGCCTGCTTAGTTCTGCCTTACTAAATTTCACTCCAAGCTAAGTTTCCTTCAAGACCTTATAGGCTCAAACTTCAGGTGAATCCAAATGATGGGAAATTCACTGAAAATAATCTGAGCCTATTTCACATGCATAATTCACATTTGTAATGGTTTCATTCAAGTGGCTTATTGAATTCTTCTTTTAAATATTTTAGGGTTTTTGTGTGTGCATGCCTTGACAAAATGGATTTATCTTACACTACATAAATACTCTGGATAACTACCAAAAATTGTCTCAAATTGACAAAAATGATTTCTAAAAGATATATTGTTAAGTATTGAGAGAATATAAAATTTTCAACTTGTGAATTTTGCTCTTTAATTTTATCTTTCTGGAGTAAATTTAGAGGTTTCATATTTTTTCTTTCTATCTCTCATACTATATTAATAACAACAGAAAGGTAAGAAAGTTCACTATAGTTGTTTTATAACGTATTGAAAATTATAATGATTCCAAAACTCTAAGGTTGGAAAATTAATTCAAATGCAGAACTCTTTTTATTAATGAAAGTATGTTATTTTATGTATATGTATTATATACAGAGATAAACATATACTCATATATATACATATATAATGTATATATATTTATATGTGTGTGTGTGTGTGTGTGTGTGTGTGAGGTCAGTTTGGTTTGGCATGTGAAAAGGAGATAGACATCTTATCAGTATTTAATTCCATTTCTGTCTTTAACACTAAGCTTGCTATTGACATACCCTAACTGTCAATGCCTTATGTTCTTATTTTGTAAACCAGAACTAAAGAAATGGAGTGCTCTTGTAGGGGACTTAGTAATTTTACATAGGCATAAAAGTTGATAAATATAGATGGGATATTTTACTCACTATATTATTATGTATGAAGTACCTATTGATTATTCTACTGGTATGAGGCTGAATCTTAAAACTCCCAAGTTGAAGAAAATCCAAATGTCATCATTTGTTATCTTTAGGTAAGCTTCAGCTCACTAATATTGACAGATGCAATCTTAAACTCTGCTGGAACAAGAAAGAAAATAAATAAACACATTCACAGATAGAGATCTTACTGAACTTAAATGAATTTCAGGCAAGAGGCCAACTTGGGAATTGGACTGGAATTGACAATATGTCCCTGATAATGTTAATATCTAACATTTATTGAGCTCTTACTATGTGCCAGACACTGTTCTAAATGCCGCATCATGTTAATTCATTTAATCCAAATAAAAATGCCTATCCCTGTTTTATAAATGAAGAAAGTATGGACTTGAGAGATTATATAACCTAAGTTTGCCTTCCTAGAAAATAGCAGAGCTTGGGTTTAGAGCTAGGGAGTCTGGGGCACCTGGGTGGCTCAGTCAGTTAAATGTCTGACTCTTGATTTGTCATGATCTCACAGTTTGCGAGTTTGCCCCCCACATTCTACATCCCTTTTGCTGCCAGCGCAGAGCCTGCTTGGGATTCTCTCTCCCTCTCTCTCTGCTTCCCCTGTTCTCTATATCTCTCAAAAATAAATAAAAAATAAAAACATTTTAGAACTAGAGAGTCTGAGTTCTAAGTACTATTCCTACTTCCAGGCTAGGTCATCATCTGCGGCTAGATTTTAAATCTATATTTTTCTCTGTACTTCTAAGATGTTATACTTTTAGTCAAGCAGTTTGGCATCTAACTCTGAACTGAGTATGAAGATTTTGTGTAATATCCCTGAGGGCATATATTTTTGTTGCTTTTATTTTAACTCTTAAATTTTCAAGGATTGGTGCATAATCAATGCATACTACAATATTTGTCTTATAAAAAGCTACTCACTGTGGTCATGTTTTCTATGCATGAGCTACAGTGTCTGGGTTCTAATCCTGAGCTTACAGCTTATTATACACACAGCCCTGCACAAATCACTTAATCTCTTTAACTTCGGTTTTCTTATCCATAAAATGGAAGGAAATCACAAGTCTTCTCTAAGATTTGAAAGAGATAATAAAGATTTAGGATTCTAAGGATTAAATAATACTTACAACCACTTAGCACAGGAAAAACAGTTTGAAAAGTTCCTAATATACGCTTACCATATGACCCGATGATCTCATTTTATGTATTTATCCAAGAGAAATGAAAATATAGCTTAACACAAAAACCTTACCCCAATAAGTGCTTTATTCGTAATCATTTAAAACTGGAAATAACCCAAAAGTGAATCGACAGGTAAATAGAGAAATCATACTATAGTAGTTCTTGTCAGTGAAAGGAACAAGCTATTGATAAATGCACTGATATGGAAGACAATCAAAACTGTTGCATTAAAGCAAAGAATTCATACAGAAAGGCTACATATGTTGCAGAAAAGTTACATATGCATGAAATTCTAGAAAAATAAAAACCAATTAAGTACAAAAGTCAGGTCACTGCTTGCCAGGGTCTAGGTCTATGGTTTGGGGGAGGGAATTGATTACAAATGGGCACAAAGAAATTTTCTGGTGTGATGGAAATATTCTATACCTTAATTTTAGTGGTGGTAACATGACTATATATATTTCTCAAAACTTAGAACTTTATACCCAAACAGGTTGACTAATGCTCTATATAAATTAAAACTGAGGTTAAAAGAATATTTAGCAAAATTCTTAGTATATAATAAGTACAAATATAAATATATATTATTTAGTTTTCTTTTATATTTGACCCTTCTTTTAAAAAATAATATACAAAGACTGGGTCTAACCAGAGTAAAACTGTTTTTTTTTTTAATGAGTAGCTTTTAAATGGCAATGCTTTCTACGGCACTTAGTATACTTTCAACAAGCACAAATTGACTTCTGACTTGATTTCTTGGGAGTTCGGGGCCTTCCCTCAGAATTTTTAACTGTATTGAATGGTCTCATTGCCTGATTTTTATCTTCAAATGATGAAGATGAGTGTTTTCTCAGACTGCACAACACATTGATATTCTTCAGAGAATCCTTCTTAATATTTCATTGAAATACATCTCTCTGTATTCTCTACTTGCTGCCATTGAGATTTTATTAATTCTCACCCATCTTTCAGACCTCCTGTATCAGTCCAGGGACTGGAGAAACTGCTTAGAGCATATAATACAAGGGGAGTAACAGTGCAACAGAACCATCATCACTGCTAGTTTTGAAGGGAGAGGGAGAAAAGTTAGTTCCTGGAACTCAGGGAGGATAGCCTAAGAGCAAATAGCTTGATTGGAGGGAATCTTTGGAAGAATTTCATAGCCACGCCAAATGACCCTGCAAGAAGGGAACTAGGGAACAAATACCTGACCTCACACTCCTTCTTCCTTCTGGTGACTTTTACTGCCAGAGGAAAGAGAACCTGTTGGTGCGATGTATACAGGTAAGCATCCAGGACACAGGGTGAATATAAGTGGAGAATGAAACCAGAAGGGCAATGAGAAGGTAGTTAGTGCATCACTCTTCAAATATTCAGAACCAGAAAATTCCTCTTTTTCCAAGGATTCTCTATTTTGCAGATTTATTCCTCCCACTCCTATACTGTATGTTTCTGAGATTTCTCATTCTCCTTACTGTCTCTCATCAGATCCCTTTGGCAGTCTAAAAATGCAACTTTCTTGCCTAGCTGGCCTAGTCCAGGGCCTTTTCACTTTGGTCAAATGGCCTTAACCAAAGTCCAGGTGGATCTAGAATGTTGTATGAGGCTGGCCATGGATTAAACAAGGAGGTTGGCCCTTGGAAAAAGGCACAGGACTTAGAATGAGGTGAATAGGACAAGAGAAGTGGAAATCTATGATGCTGAGAGAAACTAGAGCTTCCAGAGGTGGGGAACCGTTTGTCATAGTGGAAAATTTGGGGACTTGAAGTAAACTATGTGGGCTTTGTTCTGCCTTGACAAAGATTTACTATATGGCTTTGTACAAGTTATTTTAACCCAGTGGTCCTTGGCTCTCTTATCTACAAAAGGAGAACTACCCAATGCTCTATAGGGGGACAGTACAGTGTAGAGATTCAGTGTGTGTACAAAAGACAGTCTGCCTGGATTTAAATCTTGATTCTACAACTTACTAGTCCTGTGACCTTGTGCAAATTACTTAACCTCTCTAAATGTAAGTTGTTATCATAACATATCTATTTTCCATATGGAAAGTACTTTAATAAAGGTGAGTTGTTAATGTTGCAGGCTTAGAGTCCAGTTACAATCATTCTAATCCTTCAAATAATCACCAGCAACATAACTTAGACCAAAAATGCTCAACTACAAGTATTTGGTAAATTACCCTTAAAATTTGGCTATGAACTGTGTTCTACTATAGAGTATTTCTTACAAATAGGATAAAAATCTTCAAATATTCATGCGCTTAGCAATGGGAATTTCTGATAAAATGATGACCTTTCATCTAAGAAAAATTATTTCCAACTGTCAAGGTTTGAGTGTGCTGTGGCTATTCTGTGAGATCTCTATTAGCAGTGAAGTATTTCCCTTTTATAATGGCATAATATATTTGCAAATGACTTGCCATGTTTCTCACATATATTATAATAAAAAAGGAATTTATTATAGTACCTGTTTTTCTGAGATGCTAAACAGTTGAAAAACATGAACGAAGTTAAGAATATATGTTTATAATCTTTATTTTAGGACTTTGTTCCCCCTTAGAAATATGGTCCATAAAAATATCTAAATTATGTGTTAAAAATTTGTATGGTTCATTATATAACTTCTGAATTTCATTTTAGTACTACTTATGTAATTGGCTGTTAACTTTGCTAATTATTAAATTATTAAAGTCTTTAAGTTATTAATTATATACATTCATTTTAAATGACTTAGAAAATTGTTGAACTATTTCCTCTGCTTCTAAATTAAATTATAGGTTAAACTATATTTTATGGAGTTGGCTACATTTGTTTTTTTAATTAATTAATTAATTAATGATGGAAACAATTCCAATGCACTTATCAGGAAGTATGAGTAAAATATTTATTTAAAAAAATTTTTTTTAATGCCTATTTATTCTTGAGCGAGAGAGAGCATGAGTGGGAGAGGGGCAGAGAGAGAGGGAGACACAGATTCTGAAGCAGTCTCCAAGACCCAAGCTGTCAGCACAGAGCCCTACGTGGGGCTCAAACTCATCAACTGTGAGATCATGACCTGAGCTGAAGTCAGATGCTTAACTGACTGAGCTACCCAGGTGCCCCATGAGTAAAATATTTCTAAGTTTCTTCTTTAACAAAGAAAAATGACTCCTTCTTGAATATCTTCTTACATTTCTCTCAAAATATTTATGGACCAACAAGATCTTCTTTACACATGGGATTGTAAGAGATGCAAAAATTAATCCAGTTAGTATTATACTTTATGGAATTATTATTTATTGGTCCACTTGAATTCCTGGAAGTATTTGTTGCTGTTGGTGGTGGTCTTTTTTGTTTGACAATTTTAAATTTAGCAATGGGAAGAATCAACAAAACAAAGTAAATTCCATAATTGTCATCTACTAATTTATAGAACAAAAGTTTTTTCGCAAAATCTGATTTCAAAAGAAATATTATGTATTTGTTCTGAATAACAGTCTGAGTATATCTGACTATAAATATTTTTGAATTAACAAGTTTACTTTATTTGTTCTTCTCTTAACACACTAGCCACTGGAGTTTATTATTTTGAAGTTATGATATTAATTTAAAAGACTTTTAATGTAGTATTTATAAATACCAATATTTGTTTTATTTATATTGGAAATTAAGTTCACTTTGCATGTGTTTTCTAAAATATACACTCAAAAATGTATTTATAAGTTTCTTTAAATGACAACAGATGATCCACACCTGTTTTGCATTCTCTAAAACAAATTCCAAAAACAAAACAATAAAACTGTCTTTAGAAAACATCTATCTTGTTTTCTGGGTGCAGAAAAAAAAAAGATGCAATTTCACATCAAGGATTAGTAGGTGAGATCATACATAAGTTAGAATATCACTTTATTTTTAAAGTAAACTGTTTATTGTAGTGTTTCATGGAATTGTTTCAATTTCATTTATCAGAGTTTAACAACTTTGTTAATTATGAGAAAGAAAAATTTTTAAGCCAATTTATTAATGAACTGTGAATAAAAATATCCATTTGTTCATTCCTTTATTCATTCAATAGGCTTTTTTTTTTTTTTTTTTTTTTGAGCACCCATTAAATGGCAAACGTTGTGTTAGGCACTGAGGTAAGGAGATGAATGACCTCATACTTGAAGTGTCCATAGTCTAGCAAAGGAGACAGACAAAAATACAGATAGAGCTGTGAACAGGATCATAGGGTTCTCTAAGAATGGGCATTTATTTCGAACAAAGGAGTTAAGAACTGAGCCAGAATCTTGAAGTATAAAAAGGAAGATATAGTCCAAGAAATGAAACTTAGTATATTTTAGGAACTAGAAATGGGTTTCTTTTCTTTTCTTTCTTTTCTTTTCTTTCCTTTCCTTTCTTTTCTTTCTTTCTTTCTTTCTTTCTTTCTTTTTTTTTTTTTTTTTCCTACCAAAGTACCTTGTAATGCTCCTTAGCCCAAATACTGAATTCTAGCAACTGCTGTATGGTGTCCCATCTGATTTTCTAAACCCTGCCTTAAGGTTTAATGGCTTTTAACCCAGTCAGCCAAGATGGCCAAGTGGGATAAAAAGCCTTCATTTGGTTCCAGTATATTACTAACAATTAACCAAAAACAGAATTCCTATGAATCTTATGTATCATGTTGACTTCTCAGTATATGAGTACAAAACCCCTGATCTTTTCTTTTAGTGTAAATGTTATAGCAAATAATGCCAAAAGCAATTAATGTGAAAGTAACACCTTAATATAAATATTAAAACATATGCCTAATTAATATAAAATCAGCGTGTCAATACATTAAATGTTATCTCCTTAATCTCATTAAAAATTCAGATATTTGTTCTTTTGCAGGAAAGCTTTCCTCCAAAATATAATGATACCACATTTAAAAATCTGATGCATATTGTATATTGATTGTTAAAAGTAAAATTATCTTTAATAAAATATTTGTAATAGTAATGTCACTTAAAGATTATAAGTTTCATATACATATACAGTATTTTTGTTTAGATAGTTGGTTCAGCACCCTAAGTGTTAAAGTAAAATAATAATGTCAAACAAATAGGACACACTATATTCGCGCAGAAAAGTCACCCTACTAAGAAATAATAAAAGCAGTCCCTGACATCTAGGAACCAGTCTGACACTCATAGCAAGTCCTCTGTGTTCTTAGAAGCTGATCTGGCCTGCACAGCTGGGCCATGTTGTTCTCCTTTTGGACATAAACAAATCTCACAGTACACCAACATGAGACAAGTTCACTCTGAAACCATGATAAACTGAGACAAAAACAAGACCATTTCATAATTTTGTCTAAATGCCAACAAAAACGAGGTCATTGTGCAAACCACAAAATACCAAGCGTCTCTCTCTCCTGACTAACTTGAGTGACTGATACTTCTTTGCCAATTACAGCTTTATCATCACTCTAATCTGCACTTCTTATGTATAGGTTTTTTTGACTTACCCAATCATCGATTTGCTCCTGCTTTCTGACAGCATCTAATCTAGAACAAATCCCCACTTCCTTAAGCCATCCTCAAAGTCACCCCACCAAAGCCCAAACACTAAGGCTATTTCTAAAACTCTCTTACAGAGACACCTCATGTTTCCATGTTACGTGTTCTTTAACAGTGTAATGTGTAACATACTCAGCTTCTTCAAGTATAGGTATATTACTGGTGGTTTTTGGCTGGAGGAAATTGACACTGCTTAAAATTCTGCTCTAAATTCCATTGCAGGGTAACATGACCTTATTACTAGTAACTGAGATACTGTGTCTAAGTACAGGACTTTGTGAGCAACTTTTATATTTAAGAGTATGAACTTTGGATTCATATTCCCTAGGGTCAAGTTGTAGCTTTGCCAGTCACCAGCTATGTGATTCTTAGCAAATTCTTAATCTCTGAATCCTTTCTCTAGTGATAAGTTTACAAAGTTGGAATAATAATTTTATTTATCTTACAGACTTGTTTAGGATTGACAATTTCTGGATCATTGTGATTGCTTAATAAATGCTAGCCATCATTATTTGAAGTGATCATTAATAAAAAAGAGAAAAATTTTTACCTAAAATTCAAATATTGCAGTAATGGGAATAATGTGAAAACTGATTTACAAACGTATTTTTATTAACATATGATCATGAAGATGAAACTCAATGTAATTGATTATTGTGTATAATAATCTTAGAGACACTGAATGAAATTAGACGTTGACTATCAAATTGGGTCCTGAATCTCTAAATTCTTTAAATTTAAGTATTTTTCACATGTAGTATCCCTCTGGATTTCCATAGAAAGTTTTAATTTGAGGTCTGGTAACTTATTTTCAAAGGGCCCCCCAATGAGACAGGCCTCCTACGATTTGGGCCCTTGTGTGGTTTCTTCCTCTCAAATTTAAGCTCACATTGTGGCTTACTTTTTGAACCGAAGAATATGACAGAAGTGATACCACATGACTTCTGATTTTGGGTCATAGGAAATTTTGTCTCTTATTGTCTGAGTATCATGGGACACTGCTCTTTGGATATTCCATCTTAAAACCAATCTACCAGGCATGAGAAACCCAAATCACATGGAGAGGTGGGTTGGGTCTAAGTGCTAATGTTTACAGTTCCAGCTGAGCTCCCAGCCAACAACTTTCATCAACTGCTAGCCATGAATGAGCCATCATGATTATCTAGTCAAGTCCAGTCTACAGATGATTCTATCGCTAGCTATTGTGCGACTGTGTGAGGGACTGCAGCTGAGAAGGCTCCGCTGGGCTCAGTTGAGCTAGAGTCCTTAGCTTAATAATAAAACGTAATTTCAAGCCAACAAATTTTGGGGTGTTTTGTTACATAGCAATAAATAACTGGAAACGAGGTATGGTTTTAACACTTTGTGCCCATTTGAATTTTTGAATAGAGTAACATAAAGGAAATTTTTTGCTAGCTAACGTACTTTTGATATGATCACTAATTTAATAACAATAACAAAAAAGTCAAACACCTTTGAACATACTTCATAAGTATTTCCTCCATGGTCAGTGTTCAAAGAGTTTCATTCTTATTTCTCTTCTACTCTGATATTTTAGGTTCTGGTATTTATCTTTTCCATATGGCAGAAAAGGAGCATATTAGCTGTTGGAGAATAGGGGGAAAAATCCATGAGTTATGCAACACAAGAAGCTGCTTATCGTTCTTGATAGCTCTACAAGAAACAGATGTCACCACAGTGACTTTCTGCCAGAGCAAGTGAGAAGTGAAAGGAATTCTGGGAAATTACAAGCTCGCTGTGTTCACATAAGTGTGCTAATGAGTCAAGTGATAAGCCACATGTTCATTGCTAATAAATGGAACAAATTCTTACTCTTGTGGAATGATAGCTTTGATTGAGATTGAAATACTTCATGTCTGACAGCCTCAGTCAACTTCACGTGTGTCTTTAAGATATTATGGGGAAAAAAGTACTTTGCAGGGCTTTTTTTTTTTCCAATGTTTATTTATTTTTGAGAGAGAGACAGAGTGCGAGACGGGGAGGGGCAGAGAGAGGGAAACACAGATTCCGAAGCAGGCTCCAGGCTCTGAGCTGTCAGCACAGAACCCGACGCGGGGCTCGAACTCACAAACTGTGAGATCATGACCTGAGCTGAAGTCGGCCATTCAACCGGCTGACCACCCAGGCACCCAACTTTGCAGATGTTTTTAAACACAACTGGACTTTCTCTGAAAACTACCTCTTAAGTTGTTGGTCTGATTCACTACCAAATTATATGAAATTCATATTGGCATTAGAGTTTACTTAATGTTACATAGATGGAAATCTGAATAAAAGCAATACAATGCTAAAGAATCTGTAAAACCTTAGAATTTAGACAAACATGAATCAGTAAAACAAGAAAGAGATATTTAATAGAAGCATATTAGAGGGATTATAAAATATTTTCAGTTATCACCACAAAAGAAATGAACTCTAGGATGCCTCTCTCACAATCTCTCTCTCTCTCTCAAAGAGACTTAATTTTTCACTTAAAGTTGTGATTTTTTAAATGTAGACCTTTCCCCTCATTTTATTTTCTACATCTTTGCATTTTATCAAAATTGACGATCACTCCCCCAGTCACTAAGCTTTTTCAAATAAGTAGCTTTTTCAGTATGATTCCATTGTTGCTACTATTTCTCCAAAATATTCCTCTCTCTTAGTATATCATATTGCTTTAATCTAGTTTGGTTCTGCCAGACCATATATTTATTATATTTTTTGGCTTACCTCTTGGGTTTTCTACATCTGTGAAACACTTTCCTGTTTACAAGCCCAGAGTATAATTAAAGGAACCATGGGTACTTGCAAGGAATGCAGAGATTCTGGCTTCAGTTTCCAGTCATAGGTTCACTTCACAGTCACACTTGTTATTTGCCATGTTCCTGGAATGTTATATGAGAGTGATATGTTCTTTTAAAATGATCTTGGATTGAGAAATCTTATCGACTTGAAAATCGAGGTAAGGAAAACAATGATAAACTTAACTGCATTTCCTAAGAGCCACACTCGTGTGTTTTCAAATGAATGGCAGTTACTTGTTCTAAGAGCTGACAGCAACGACCCCTCTTTCTTAATTCTTTATTCCTTTAGTATCGCACAGTTGAGCTTGCTCACCTAGTCCCCAATTCCAGGCTATGGGCCACAAAGACAGACAGGACACTGCGTTTTCTAGTCTGTCCTGAATTGCTCTTTCCTGTGGTGAGGAAAATCCCAACCCACACACCACTGGCAATTTGGCCAAGCTTACCGAGGCCTGATCTTTCTGAGTGTTTCAGGTCACACGTGGCCTTAATAATGAAACAATTCCTGGCTTGATACCTGACTTTAAAGATGATAGATTCAGTCTTGCTAGGGTTCATCCCATTTTCAACCCTTCTCCCCTTAATTTATGTCCAATGCCCACCGTACCTTTCAAGGCACGTGTTTATACTGCTTTGCATTTAGAAACTGTTAAGTTTTATAATTTGCAATCCATACAACACACCGTTGCCTGAGTTATCTTTATAAAGCACAGATCTTATTTTTTTCTGACTATAGCACTTCCCAACTCAAAGTCTTCTGAGTAGTTATACCTCTAACCCTCTCACCTGGGCTGTTACCCCCGATATATTATAGCTATGGTAGATCTCTTTATTGTCCCAACGGGGACACATGTAAGAGAAAAGCAGGCACTATTGATTACTACAGCAGGGCAATGGATGTGAACCTAGAATTACAGGCATGCTGACTAGAGGCCACTCTGCTTCTCATCCTCTAGCACACTGAATTCCTCACTGTTCCACAACCAGGCATTTCCATTACCCTAGTAGTTGTTCTTTCCCTCAGAACAGCAATTATGATTCCTAATATTTATGTAACAACTCATTTCATCCTCACAACGACGCCATGAAAAAAGTGCTCTTATTATTCCAAAGGTACATACGGGAAAACCGAGGCACAAAGAAGTTAGGGGACTCAGCTAGTTAGTGACAGAGCCAGAATTCAAACAGGCACAAGACTGCCTCCAGAGCCCTTGCCTGCAAACACTACTCCATAGTGCTTTTCATTCATTTACTCCCTGAATTCCCATTAGGAAAAAGAGCATAAGAGGTGGGAGAAGAAGCCTTAAAGTCAGACTCCCTGGGTTCTAGCTTGAGCTCCCCCACCTGCTTGGCCGTGGAGAGTGAATTAATTTTTCTGTGACTCAGTTTATTCACTTGTAAAAAATAGATCATTGTAACAACAACTTCAAGGGTCACTGTGATGAGTAAACAAGTAGATTCATGTAGAGATTCTAGCTCATGATGAATAGCTTTCATTAAATGCTACCTCTTCCTCAAAAAACTTTCTTTTCCTCATTGCAATAGCACTTTGCTTTACGGCTGTGAATTCTGGAGAGTCACTCACCTGAGGAACATTAAAGAATTCTGATGCAGCCCAGATTTAACAACAGCATTTCTGAGGGTGTGGCTGGCCATCAGCAGGTTTTTTAAACTCTCCAGGTGATTTAAATGTGTAGCCAGTGTTGAGAAAACTACATTAAAGCCTTTCTGAAATGAAAACCTCTTTATGTATGTGTTTGTCTCTTTCCACATAGTTCTAGCAACTTGATCGCAGATGCTACACTGAATTTTTCATTTTTGTATTTCCACTGGTAGCTAGCATGGTGCCTGATATGTAGTTGGTATGAGCAATTATTAATTCCTTTGAATTAAGTAGACATTCCTCAAATATGTACATTGTTACAGGATAAAATAGAAAAAAAATTGTCAACATTAGTAAACTCAAAGAGTATCTTACTCAGAGATTGGCAGGATCTAGGTAATAAGGATTGGATGAGAAAGTAGAAGCAATCCCTAGTTGCTGATTTTAAACTAATGGTCTGAGAACTTGGCTGTACTTTACAATAACCTGGGAAGATTTTTACCAAAAAAAAAAAAAAAAATCTGAGTGTCTCCATTTCCCAGGAGATTCCAATATGCAATCAAATTTGAGAACTACTGACTGAGATGGATCATGTTACACCCAGGATCCGCCTCCCTCTGCCATAAGATCTGAGAATACACTTCTGCAGTTTTGCAGTTAGTTACCACTAATGAAAAGAATAGAGAACGTCTCCACATATATGGACATATACAAGAAACAGTATATTAAGACAGAGAAATACGTATATATGCATGTGCAGACATACGCACATAGACTTAAATATCTTTTTAAAAATTTTTTAATGTTTATTTTTGAGAGAGAGAGAGAGAGAGAGAGAGCGCAAGTGGAGGAGGGCAAAGAAAGAGGGAGACACAGAATCCAAAGTAGGCTCCAGGCTCTGAGGTGTCAACACAAAGCCCAATGTGGGGCTTGAACTCATGAACCATGAGATCATGACCTGAGCAGACACTGGACACTTAACCAGCTGAGCCACCCAGGTGCCCCCCATACACTTTAAATATCTTAAGTTACCCTTCAAAATTATGTAGTGAGAGAGAGAATATAGCATCGGTCTGTAACAGTATGTTCTCAGATATTATTTGGAAGATAATTCTTTTTTGGTGAAGAAGTCAAGGAGATACTTTTGCCAACATTGTTACTAAGTAGGCAAAGTCATTTTTAAGAAAAATGTTGAGTCTAAGTGACTCTACAGTGGTCTGGATTGAATTCAGATGATTAATAATTTGTCACCATGCTTTAGAATGACCAAATCCAGTGTTGCTCAGTAGTGGGCACTATCATTACCATGTTTCTTTCTGTCACAATTAATTATCAGGTGGAAGGATTATAAATTATTATATTGTCCTTGTTCAATGCTCATGAGTAGTTTAGCAAATAGTAAGGACAAAAGATTAAAGATACAATACAAGTATGTAATGAAAATTTGAATACTTGTCCTATAATGTACAAATGGTTAGCATATTACATATTATTTCAAACTGAAATAAAACCAGTGCTCATACTATATTACTTATCTTTCTTTAAATTTTCTTCTAATATTTACTTTTGAGAGAGAGAGAGTGAGTTAGTGGGGAGGGGGGTGCAGAGAGAGAGGGAGGTACAGAATCTGAGGCAGGATCCGGGCTCTGAGCTGTCAGCACAGAGCCCGATGTGGGGCTCGAACCCATAAACGACAAGATCATGACCTGAGCTGAATTTGGATGCCTAATTGAATGAGCCACCCAGGCAACCCTATCTTTTTTAAATTTTTATAAACTTTCATAACTTGTCATACTATTTATCCAAATATCTTTCCACATAAATGATTCTTAAAGGTATTTCTTTCTCCTTTCTCCATAAGAGGAAGGAAAACAAGGGGGTTAAACATAATGGTTTAATAATACACCATAATAATTTTTTATTATAATTTTTCATTTATTTTCAAAAATATACAAATAATACATTTCAAATAATACATGTTGGCCTTAAAATAACATCTTTTGGTAGAGACCAACTGTGCTCTGTATAAGATGATGTTACTGATCCATCTATAGGATAATATAACAACTATAATGTGTTGAGTGCTTATTATCCACCAGATACGTTTTACTGCTTTACCTGAATCAATGCCTTGAGTTCTTAAAACAGTCTTGTGAAAAAGATACCACATTAATATCCATTTTACAGGTGAGGAAATTGAGACATAGAGCATTTAAATCATTCACCCAAAGCTCAACTAAAAATTAAGGGATCCAAAATTTGAATCTAGGGAAATAGGACCCAGAGATATGAGCCAATGGCGTTGAATCTAAGCTGTATCTGCAAACCCCAACCCCCCCCCCACCCCCAGTACTTGACTACAGAGGAATGGTTTGACCTACTTGATTCTCATCATTTCAGTAGACCCTCTTTCTGAACATAAGACCTGGTTACATTTAACAGTCTGTGGCCATGAGGCCATTATCTACAGACACAGAGGGAGGGAAATGTCTAGTGCTCTTGTGATAACATCTGGCATTTGGAGTCATGAAGAGATAAATCTTTATCTCCTTCACTTTTCTCCTTTGCTCCCCTTTCTGAAGCTTATTCCAACTTGTCTTGTCCTATTTTGATTTTTTTAAAAAAATACTGTCATAAAAAATATAATAGAGGGTTTTGGGTTAAGGTTAGGCTCCAAAATGACTTAAGTGATGGGGATAGAGTACAAAAGAAATATTTGAAGTCAGATAATGCTGATCTGTAGTGGAATATTCTTGTCACATTCTCATCACATCATCCATCCATTAAGAACAAAAAAAAATGAGTAAAACATGATTCATAATCAACCTCCCAAAGTCATCTGCAATATCTTCTAAAATTTTTATTTAAATTTCAGTAACACAGTGTAATATTAGTTTCAGGTGTACAGTTTAGTGATTCAACACTTACATACAACACCTGGTGCTCATCACCAATGTCAACTGCAGTATTTTCAACAAAAAAGTCTTTTCAACAAAAAATCACTATTTCTGGTTTTTTTTTTATTTTCTGTATTCCCAAATACTTTATTTACAATATTTTAGTCCTTATTTAATCTTCCTAGGTGTCCTACTAAGTTATTAAATTATAAACTCCTTGAAAAGAGAAAACATACCTTAATTATTGCTGGATTTCTTGCAATTCTCAACAGGATGATTTATACATACAATGTGTCCAGTAAATGTTTTACTGAATTAAAGTGTAAAGCAGTTTTAGGGGCACCAGTTTTAGGGGTGGCTCAGTCACTTAAGCATCCAAATCTTGGTTTTGGCTCAGGTCATGATCTTATGGTTTGTGGGACTGAGCCCTGTGACAGGGTTCCGTGCTGAGACTGTAGAGCCTGCTTGGGATTCTCTCTCTCCTTCTCTCTCTCTACCCCTCCCCTGTGCGTTCTCTCTCTCTCTCTCAAAATAAATAAGCATTAAACAAAACAAAGTGTAAAGCTTTTTAAAAGACTGCCACGTTCTGATCTTTCATTGAAACAATTGTAATCAAAAATGTGGACCTTGGGTGGAAAGTATCTTCATACCTCTGAACTAGTTAGAAACACACGTTCTCAAGTCCTACTCATGGCCTGTTCAATCAGAATCTCTGGGACAGGGCCCAGGAATCTATGTTTAACTAGCTCTTTAGGTGATCTTTATGCCCTCTAAAGCTAGAGAAAGATGGTTTAACAATATATTTCACATTGGTTACTTATTATAAAAGGCAATGCATATCAAATCTACAGATGGCCCCAAAGCTAGGAATGATAACAAACAGACACAATATTATTTGAGAAGGAAAAAAATATAATTCTGCAAACTACAACAATTGATGTACCTAACAGAATAATTTTGTTTGTTTGTTTTCATATTTATTTTTGAGAGATGGAGACAGCATGAACAGGGGCGGGGCAGAGAGAGAGGGAGACACAGGATCTGAGGCAGGCTCCAGGCTCTGAGCTGTCAGCACAGCACTTGACGCGGGGCTCGAACTCACGAACTGCGAGATCATGACCTGAGCCGAACTCGGATGCTTAACCGACTGAGCCACCAAGGCACCCCCAGAATCATATTTAACATGGATAAATATAAGGCCATTCTACCTTAACCATGCATTCATTCAACAGCACCTGTATATCAAATGTTATGCAGGATAATGGAATGGATTCAAATATATTTCCTGCCTTACAGGAGGAAATTTTAGGCCAAAGAGACAGCTATCTACACAAATAATTGGAAACACAGTAAAATAAGTGTGCCAGTTACTAAGCTATTGTCTCTCAGTTTTAACGCCCACCCTTGTAATGCTTGGGCTGGGACTCTGCAGACCACATTTCTGGTTTGGCAGCTGGCTCCCTGTTAAACGCTTTGAGTGGAATGCTGAAGGAAGGTTGGAAGGCTAGAAAAAGAACGAACAGGCTGTTTCCTCCTTGCTCCCATTGGCTTTCTGTTGCTGTCAGTGTCTTCCCATCTTCGTTACTTCACCCTACCGTGGCAGCGCGTTCCAGTAGCCGCAGCTGAATCCACTTTGCAGTTTTTCCAATGCTTCTAGAAACAGCCTCTTTTACATCTCTCCAGAAACATCAAAATCCAGTGGGCTAGTGCCCTCTCCTCAGAGGTCTGAATTCCAGCCCCTCAAGGTCTCTCTCTTGAGCTGAGAGCTGGCACTGAATCAGAGGCCCTCATCAAAGCTTCTATGTTGAACTGACTGGCCTCTCTTGTTTCTCTAGCCAGCAGATGGTAGTTTCTTCAAGTAATTGCTACTTCCATGATGACTTTGTGTTCCATATTTGCCTTTATTCCTATATCGGCCTCAGGCCTAGTAACAATTTATTATATTAAGTTACCCCTGTTAGAATAACTGGTGAATATTTTCTCTCCCCACTGGACATTCGCCAATCCAATAAGTGATAGTAGGATATTGACTATAAAATGGTTAAACAGCAACCCCCTAAATTGTTTAAATAAGGGAGTCTGTGTAACTGAATTGGCCTAAGACTCACAACAATTGAGTTTTGGGCCAGTTGAGAAGACACTTTCAGTTTTGACCTCAGTTTGGAAATTGCTTTTGTTTTCCAAATGTAGAAAACACCCATATGATAGTCAATGTATCACAGGTGAAACAAAGAGGCAGCTATTTGATGTTCTAATACATAAAGGGGAAATAAGAGAAGAAACAGGTTTATCTTGTGTTTTTTCACAGAGCTAACGCTAAATGAATGAGACTGGCTGGTTAGCTAAATTGGTTAGGGTGTGCTACTAATAAACTTGAACTAACAAGTTGAAGTGAGAAGAAAGACCCTTCTAAAAGTCAACCCTATCTAAAGATAAAATGGACTTCTGAGGAAGGAGGAAATTTCTCATCATAAATGTTCCAGTACAGTTTGAGAAACTATTATTTGACACGATTGTATGGCGACATTCTTCAACAGGAAAGGTCATTGAATTGATGGCTTATTATACTAGTGTTCTATGACAGTGTAATTAGTGTATTAGTTTCATTATGCCCTTTGCCAGTAAAAAAAAAAAAAAAGTTTCTTAAAATGCATTGAAGATGCAAAAAGAAGTTAGGTAAGAGAGCAGATTGGACTAAATGCTTACTTCACCATAAAATTCATATGTTGAAACCTAATGTACAATGTCATGGTATTAGGAGGTGGGAACTTTGGGAGGTGATTAGGTCATGAGGGTGGCATCCTCATGAGTGAGATTACTGCCTTATAAAAGAGAGCCCAGAGAACTCACAGCTGTCCTGGAACCAGAAAGTGGGCTCTCATCAGATGCTGAATTTGCTTGCTGGCACCCTAAGCTTGGACTTCTCAGGTTCCAGAACTGTGAGATATAAATATCTGTTCCTTTCAAATCATTTAACCTATGGTAATTTTTTATAAAGTAGTCTGAATAGACTAAGACAGGGAGTAAGGTAAGAGAAGGGTTTTGGAACATGTAATTGACTGAAGCCTGCGTTGGTGGTAAGGTACTAGAACAGGGTAATGTATTAGGAAACTAATTGTAAAGACTCAGGCAAATAGGCTGGAAAAAAATCATTCCTATCCCTGGCCCCTTTAATACTAGTACTAAGCAAGGTCAAAAACCCCTGCAGCTGAGATTTTGTCCTTGTCTCAGGTTTCATAGACCCTGTTGAAATACTGTTCCAGAACAGCATGTACACATGAAAAGTGCTTATCTGCGAGACGGTTACATTTTCAATCTCATTTTTTTTTAAAGTTTGTTAAGATATTAGCAATAAATTTGAAACTTTGTGTTTTATTGGAACATGATACAAAAGGCTATTGACATTTCTAACAAGAATATTATAAAATTTTCTATAATATCATCATCAGCCATGACAACAGCACAGATTACTGGAATTCATCTCTTTAAAAATTTACCCAAACCTAATAAATAGACAGCAACAAGGGTTCTTAATGTTTATGAGATATTAGAAACACATGGATCCAATCTCTGTAAATGATGTAAAAATTACAATTTTATATAAGATTGGCAAGTGGGATGAATTAGAAAAACCTGTTGAAGGTTTTGACACAGTAATTTTATAGCTTTCATGTGTAAATATAATAGAAAGGGTGGATTCATATTTATGGGAATTGTATTATTATTATTTTGCTTTATCTGGCCAATCCTAAAAAGTGCATATCAAAATGGGAGGGAGGAAATCATATTAACTCTTTGTCTAAGCTATGCAAAATGTTCCATTATTTAGAATACATAGATGTTTAATGTCACTTAGATCCTAATGTTTAATGAACTAAGCTTTCGTTTCATATCTCATATTCATAAATATATGATCATTGACACAAACATTTAGTTTTTTCAAAATTAGTGTGTATAGGTGGGATCGGATTACTTCTATGTGTAAGAAATAACAAAATTCCTATTGAGGCAGGACATAGATATGACAAGGACTCTGTTTTTTAAAATTACATTTAGCATTATTTTTATTGTAAAAATCTTGTCATCCTGCGATGCCTTTGCCTGTAGATGGAAATCTGGCATGAACGATTACTTACTTAGATGCACATTTGACTATATTGGTCATTTTACCATATATAATTCCCAATAAAATGATAGAATACAAATACTTTTCCAGACTTGTATAGAGAGCTAAATCATGGTAATAAGTGAGGAGCTTTTTAAATCTCCTATGTCAATGGTTAAAGTAGGCATCACCTGATAAGGTCTGTATACTTCAGTGAATCTTAAAATGTCTATTCTCTTAAGACAATACAAGTACAATAAAAATGGATTGTTTTTCACTTTTTGATGGGTTCTGATTACAAAAGTATCAAACATGTTTACTTCTCAATGGGAGATCCGGTTTCCATGGGGACCAAAACAACCTCATCTGCTGTTTTGCAGACCATGCTCCACGTACCACCTCCACTTTGGCAGGACTGGAGAGTGGCTGAACACAGCTACCCTGGCAAGTGTGCACAGCTATCTATACAGGTTCTCCTCATGTTCCACCCCCTTCCGACAACAGAACCCAGGAGGGGGCTTCAAGGATGTGCAGCTTTACTCCCACTTTCAAGTTGCATCACTTGTGATGCTCTTTGAAACTGGAACATTCTACATGATGATGATAAACATCCGCCATGTGTCACAATGTTTCTTCAAGTTAAGTGTCAAATTATCTGGCAATACAAATAGGTGCCTACTATTATTATTTTTTTTTACTGTTGTAATGCCTTAATTACAGATTCAGCACAGATCAATGGTATTTATTACACGGATTGATCAAATATCTATCATGTACTGGCAATTTTCCCTATTTTGTATATGCCTACTACTGATTCATGTGTCCATAATACCCTTAATAGCAGTTTGCTATATGTCAAGCATTGTACTAAGCATGAGGGGTATAAGCATGAGGGGTAAGACAGAGTTCTTAGTCTCAGAATGTTACTCTCTTATAGCTCAGAATCTAGAGGAGATAAATTACCAGAAGAGGTGTTTGCGAAACACTGTAATAAGTTTAATGCTTTGATACTTGCCATAGAAGGGACCCCAGTCTCATCCTGCAGCATTAAGGAAGCCAAAAGAAGGCTTCCTAAAGAGCTTGCTCAACGAATCAGTATAAATTAACATAGTGAAGAGGCAGCAGCTTGAAGCATCAAATGAAAGTAAGAAACTGCAGTTGCTGGTTTAGGAGCCAGAATCAATTCTGTGCCTGATGGAAACCTAGGATGGTAATGAATGGCAAAAGCAGTGATATGGAGTCTTGTCATCAGTCCTCCTTATGATATGTTAGAAACTGAAGTTTTATCCAAAGCCATTTAAGAAATATAAAGAGAATACATAAAGAGGACAATTTGTCAGTTTTGTGTTTTTGAGTAATTATTTTTTTTTTAATTTTTTTTTTAACGTTTATTTATTTTTGAGACAGAGAAAGACAGAGCATGAATGGGGGAGGATCAGAGAGAGAGGGAGACACAGAATCCAAAACAGGCTCCAGACTCTGAGCGGTCAGCACAGAGCCTGACGCGGGGCTCGAACTCACGGGCCGCGAGATCATGACCTGAGCCGAAGTCGGCCGCTTACCCGACTGAGCCACCCAGGCGCCCCAGAGTAATTATTCTTAAGACTTCATGGAATATGTATTTGAAGAAATGAGACGGTTGAATAAATGAATAGTCTTTTTTTTTTTCTGGGTCAAAACATAGCCTTGATGAATGTTGGAATCAAAACCTTTAACATCTAAAATTCAGTATTTCACTGACTGCAATTCATGTGCTGTCATTGAGATAGATGTTACATTTTTATTTATTTGTATTTAGCTTAGAAGAGAGAATAGGTGGAGAATGACATACTACCAAGCCTGCTGATATGTAAAAGTCTCTGGTGTTTCTTGGGTCAGTGGCGGAAACTGACCCAATGGACAAATGATACAGGGAGTCCAGAACCTTCTCCAAATTTAAGCTTTCCAGTAGATGACCAAAAATATGGTGAGTTACCGACTATTAGAAATAGAAAGTTAGAAAAAAAAAGTAGGAGGGTAGAAACCTGAAGCCTTGAAGGAACTCAGAGATCATTAGTTCATTTCTCTTATTTTACAGAATGCAACTAAAAGTCAAAAAGGTGAAGTGATTTAATCTAAATCAAGCAGGGATCGGCATTGCTTTTTGTTCAGAGTGCTCTCCGCATAGTCACACAAAGTATGGGTAAGTACAACACATGTAAAACGACAATTTTGGGTACTGAGAGTGAATATGAGTTATATGCTTTATGTGGTCCTATCTCAAGAATCAATGGTTTTTGTTTTTAAGAAAGTGTTCCATTCTGACTCCTCTCAAGGTGGAGTTAGTACATTTGAAATAACCACATTTTTTCCACTACCTTATTCCTGTTACCTTTCTACACTCCACTATTTTTAGCTTATTGGAAGTTTAGAATTCTATTTAGTAAATACTGAGGGCCCATATTAAGATAGTTGCTCTTTTCTAGAGGAAGGTATAGATAAGTAATGTAATCATATATTATTAAAACAACTTAAAAGTTATTCCTCAGGAAATATACTTTAGACCACTCTGCTAGTCATTTATAGCAATATTTTGCAATAGTGCAAGTAACAATGCAAGCAGAACTATTAACTTAAAAACCAAGCCATTCATTAAGAGAATAAAAAAAAAAACATGGATGAAAATATTAAGTTTCTTGAAAACTAAAAAAATATCTGATAAAATGAAAACCAGTGATCATGAGTTGTTTAAGAGAGAAACTTAAGAAGTGTTTTGGCAAATGTTAGAATTTAAATGAAAAAGTAAAGCATTTGTCTTTCATCTGAAATAGTAATAACCATTATTCAATATTCCAAGTTACAAAATGTGTGGACATTTGTGTGTGTGGGGGTGCCATTCAGTTCGGTCTTGGGCAACTGAAATGGCTAAATAACACCCATATGGTAAACAGCTTGGTACGCCCAGGATAAAGGAAAAGGTGTTGGCAGTGAATCTGTGAAGGAGGCATTATTATTTTCACTCATAGAGGTGATGTAAATATCTAGCTTCCAAGGCTTTATTTCTTTTCTCTAGTTTTTTTCCCTTTTCTTTCTTTTTGTTAATATGTTAGACCTTGGTCGGGTTTTCATAGAATGAAATATTTTTCAATACTAAATGTTCATGCCCACCCCCTTGTTTCAAATTAGTTGGCTTGGAGGGTGATGAAAGACAATCTAAATATTTAGTTTTATGTATCAAGAATCATTTGCCATTATAGAAGAGATGAAAAAAACATAAAATCTGATTTCTGTCTGACAAAACTTTCCATTCTTTGTAGGGCATCATGACATACGTGAAGCAAAGAGAATTTGATAATAGTAGTTATCATATTAACTGTTAACATATTATGAATATTTATTATCTGCCAGTGCTCCCTTTTAGTAATTTCCATACACTGTTGAATAGATTTTACTTCATTCCCATAATAAATCTATGAAATTAGCATTATGATTATGCTAATCTTACAGATGTGGAAATTGGAGAACAGAGAGTGTAAGTAATTTTAAATCCAAGCAAAATCTTGCTTCACAGCTTGTAACTGCGATGGTATGCCTTTATGTAGTAAGATAGCCATGTTTTTTATATTTTGTTCAATACTTCACAAGCTGTGGGACCAGGAAAGACATTAAAGACCATGATGTCTGTGATGGGCATGAAGAGCTCAGAATTTGGAGTCAGGATGAGTCAGCTTCAAATCTCCTTCTGCCAGTGGTGTGAAGTACATAGCTTCTGCAAGCCTCACTTCATCTATAAAATGACCACCTCACTCCCCGGACAGTGTTATTTTGAGGATTAAAAGAGATTATACATGTAATGCACTTAGCTAATAGCAACCATGTGGTATGCTTTCAATAAATGCGTACTGCTATTTTTTTTTTTTTTTTACAGCAAAGGTTTAGTGTCTAAAGAGAATATATTTTGACAGACCAATGATCTTCATTTAAACAGAAGGAAGTTTCATGTATCAAATAATTTTTGAGGCTTTCCTTTTGAAGTAAAAGATGAACATTAAAAAATGTTCATTTTGGAATTCAGTTGTACATGTACCTAACTCTGATGCAATGTAATAATTTCAATTATAAATTTCTTAGGCTAGAGACTTCAGACTGAAGTTTATCAAAAAGAAACAGTGAATTATTTGTCTATGTTATATAAAGCAATGTTTTTGAACACACACCCTCAGACTAACTTGAGGGGCCATAAATATTAAGCCTATGTGATATCTGTAACTCTTTTGTGTTTACATGGAACTTATTTGACTTTTCAATGGAACTTTTTTTTTTCAATTAGATGTCAATCCTAGAAGAGATTCTTAATAATTTCCCTGTGATAGAAATACTTATGTTTTATTTTTATATACCAGGAATCAAAACTTTAAAAATCTCACAGAAAGTTGAGCTTACCTCTCCATTTTTAACATGTTTTGAAATATAACATGTTAATGTTATACACTTCAAAAGTAATACACTTTTGAAGACAAATAATATTCATTATTGAAAACTACTTAAATCACATGACACAATAACATCTTTAAAACATTGTCTTATATTTTTAATGAATTTTTAGACATTTTAAGAAAGCACATTTAGGGTGTAACAGGTAATGATGTCTGTAATACAGGAATAATTTCTAAAAATGTAACAAAGAAGCATTATATTTAATAGTGAATAGTGTGTCATAGTCAATCTGAACATGAACCGTCTCTAAAAAGATAGTTCATAAATATGTTAAAAAAATAAAAAATTTGAGAGTAGGGCCAATGCATTGCCTAAACAGAAAAAAATAAAACATTCCATTTTTGCTTTATTAGAGTATAGGCTTTTTAATACATTTTACATTTACAGAAAATAAGCTATCACTATCGAAACTATAGACTTAAATATTTACCTTAAAAAGTCAGGGGCTTTCAGAATCCTCTTCCTTTCAACATAGATTTGGAAACTTCAGATAAGTTCTAGTTTCAAGTCTGTGGAAATTAGGGAACCATCACCACATGCAGAACTACCAATCTTATTTAACTAATCTTTTGGATGCATATAGGAGCAGCCTAGGATTTGGTTTGAGACAGCTGGATCCCATGTGTCTTGTTTTCAGTATTTATCACTGGGGTAGACAAGTCTCACCTTGAAATGTGGGCCGAATAGTCTCTTCACTCAGTGAGCAGAGAGGCTATGTGGCAGGGCTGAAATCAATATTTACACATGGCCTATGAAATCAAATCGGTTTGAAGTTTTCCCTTCATGATATTAGCAATGGTAAAGAATGATTTATCAAGCTCCATAACCACTTGGAATTCGTGAATTTCAAGTTAAAATTTGAGTCTTATGTTGCAAACAACTATGTTTGGATTACTATAAAGTTCTCAATCTGGGGTGCATGGAAGGACTTCAGGGGACCAAGGAGCCAGGGACCACAGTGAGATCACCTTCCGTTTCATGTGTATGTGCTTTTTTTTTTTCTATGAAAAGTGTCCTTCGCTTTCATTACATTCTTAAAGAGATCCAAGAAGACAAAAAGGTAAGAGTCACTACATTGAGGAAGAAGGAATTCTGAATATTCATCACACATTTTAAAGTGGCTTGGAAGAACTGGCCTAAGTTTAAATTTTGTGTGTCAAAAGAAAAAAAAAGAAAGATTGTTTTGTAGAGGCTTTCTAAACAGTATTTGGAAATGCCCTGATAAGGTGATCTGGGAACCGTTCTTATTTAAAAAAAAAAAAAAATTAATGTTTATTTATTTTTGACAGAGAGAGAGAGACAGAGCATGAGCGGGGGAGGGGCAGAGAGCATGAGCGGAGAAGGGGCACTTAATATAATGCCTTTTTTTTAGAGAGAGTCTCAGAAGATTCTATATTTTAATTCTCTTCTATATTCTAACATGACTTTATCTTGAGATCAGTTATCAGTGTATATTTCTTAGAAATATATTTTATCTACAGATCACTTATTCAATTCATTCATTCATATGAATAATCATTCATACATATGAACATTTGAAAATGTTCCCCCCAAAAATAAAACAAAAGAAGTATCCCTAAATTTATTGATAACCCTGTTATTAAAAAATGAACTGTATGTCTCCTCCTTTTGAATCTTGAAAGGTATGGAAAAGCTTCAACCAATAGAGTAAAAATGACATCATATGATTTATGAGGCTGGATCATAAAAGGGCATACAGCTTCCAACTTGTTTGCTGGAACTCTTCTGGAGCCCTGATACATCCTGTAAAAAGTCCAACAATCCAAGAGCCAGCATACTGTAAGGAAGCCAAGCCACATGGAGATGCCACACATGGACACTCAGTCACAGTCCTGTTCTTCAGAATGTCCTGTCCAGGCACCAGACAAGTAAATGAACAAGCCTCCAGATGATGCCGGCCCCCACTTATGAAATCATCCTAGCCTTCAAAACCTCTCAAATGAGGCTCCAGATATGGTAGAGCAGGAACAAGCCACTTCCTCTGTTCTCTGTCTGAATTCCTGAGCTACAAAATCCCTAAGAATAATGAAATGGTTCTTTTAAGCTGTAACTAAAGTTTAGATTCATGTGCTATATAGCTATTGTAACTGGAACAACTCCAAACTGGGAGGGAAGGAAGGAAGGAAGGAAGGAAGGAAGGAAGGAAGGAAGGAAGGAAGGAAGGAAGGAAGGAAGGAAGAAAATGTGAAAAGGAAAGGAAAAGAAATCCCATGTATTGTATATGCCCTGGCTCCCACCTTCCTTCCAGCCTTCTGTCCAACAGTTCCTTGTTCTGTGGAATCATCCCAATCCTTTGGCAATTTCCCTTATTTATACTGCTGTTGCTTATTGGAAAGCTCTTCCTTATTTTCTTCACTCTGTTAAGACTCAGTTTTGCATTGCTAACGTGATACTTTATTATTTAATCCTTCAGTATCTCTAGCTATATAGTATATTCTTCTTCGGAAGTCTGATAGAACTTTTTACAAATTTTTAAAAATTATTTATTTGAGAGAGAGAGAGAGAGTGAGACAGAGCGTGCACATGCAGGGGTGGAGGGGAGCAGAGGCAGAGGGGAAGACAGAGAATCCCAAGCAGTCTTCAAGCTCAGCATGCAGTCCAATGTGGCTTGATCTCATGATCCTGGGATCCTGAGCTGAAATCAAGTTGGTTGCTCAACTGCCTGAGCCACCCAGGTGCCCCTGAATTCTGATAGAACTTTTTAACCCCACTTTGATATTTTAAACATTCACCAAACATACTTGTTCTTGTTTGTGTGCACACTGAATTTTTCCTAAGACAGAACTTACATGTGATTTAATACCTCACCTACAATAACTAATTCTTTGTAGGCGTTCCATGCTTTGCTAATAACCCAACATTGATCTAAATTAGAGTCGTGGCATTGAGGTGCTTGTAGTCTTGAAAAGCTATTAGCAGCTACAATATATATGGAAGTCAAAATTCTCCTCTTGACTATTACCATGTTACTTCCTTTGTCCTTTTATATTTCCTTGTATATCCTTGAATGTTCTCTGCACAAATATTTATTTGATAATAACATATTAGTTTGTGAGCCACCATTGACCCCAACTCCATTTTGTCCTTAAGCTGTTATTCTCCCAAAGATTCTCTAGCTTAGAACAAGAGTTGATTTGACCACCTACATCACCTGACATCAATGAGATACAATCATCATCAAGTTTTCACATAATGAAAACACTATAAAACGGGACCACTTAGGCCCCAAAGAACCATATTCTCTGAGGTACGTATTATGTTTTAAAATCTAAATTTTACTTTATTTTAGATATTATTCCCTTCCTTTCAAAAATATTCAAAGGAACAGAGATCAGTTTAATTTTTTAAAATTACTTATATTGTAGTTATAGTAAGTTTTTCTCCCCTTCCCTAAATGACATACATTTGGCCTTAGGGAGAAATGATAAAAGAGAAGGAAATTTGCATTCACTATATATGCCAGACATTGCTGAGCAAAATCCTATTACTGAATTTATTTGTTTACTGCATTCTTTTAAAGTAACTTTCCTTCAATTGAAAGAAAGGAGATTCTTAGATAATATCAGATGTTTTTGTGTCTAACCAAAATATATCAAATACTGTTCAAACAGCTGAATCAGTCTATGCATATTACACAAAATGTTGGCTACATATATGTATTTGATAGTTCCATAATTACTGAGAGATAGACACCCTAAGAAAGAAGTCCTATAACGAGTGTGGGATTAGGCCCTTAACAAGAATCCTTGATATTTGCAGACATCCTGCAGCTCTCTGAATTCCCATTATGTTTTTAATCATAATTGCTTCCCTACCACCCATCTGGGCTGCTATCAACAGAGCCTTATGACTTCCAGGGAGGAATAAATACAGAGACAAGTGAATTCTTTGGAAGCTCCAATTCTGCCTTGGTGCAGATTTCTACATAATAAAATAATGGAGTGAAGCATTTAAAAAAAGATTCAACTGAAACAAGTATCTTTAAATAGATTATTTTCCACAAGGAATCAGTGGGTGCTAATGTTCCCTTGTTGGCTATAAAATCACTGGGGGAGAAATAATAATTATGGCAATCACAGCATAGTTTAACCCTATGAACTTAGAGACAAAGAAAAAATGAAAAAAAAAAAAAACTTTTAAAAGATCATCTTTAAGAAGGCAACACAATTAAGGTGACCATTCACAGGAGGTTTCCAGCCACTTCACTCTCTCTCCAGAAGGGGCTCCATAGCATCTATGGATACCCTTGAAGGCATAACAATATGCGTTTCTGTTCATGGATTTTAGGGATTGAATATGTTATTAATCAAAAGAGTCTCTGTAGTTTCATTGCTTCTAGAATCTCCTGGGGCATTGTATACAGCTGCATTCAAAGAAAATGAACTGTTATAAACTTGATCATATTCATCCCTTGGGCCCATCTGATTACAAAATTGCCCAATGAGCTGTTACAGTGTTTTCAAGTAATTAGTTAACCCATACATTGTGTTTCTTTCCTTCCTTATTTTTTTTCTTTCTTTCTTTCTTCTTCATCTTCTTCCTTTTTTTTTTTTTTTTTTTTTGCTTATATTTTACATATTTACTCTTTCTCTAACAGGTTATCTCAGTGTTTGTTGTGCTGCCCAAAACCTCAAATTACATCACTAAAATATGTTTTTTTCCCCCTACCACTTTTATTTTTATTTTTTATTTTTAAAGTTTTTTTTTTAAATGTTCATTTATTTTTGAGAGAACGTGAGTGGGGGAGGAACAGAGACAGAGGGAGACATAGAATTCAAAGCAGACTCCATCCAGGCTCTGAGCTGTCAGCACAGAGCTCAATGTGGGGCTCAAACTCACGGACCGTGAGATCATGACCTGAGCCGAAGTCGGACGCTTAACCGACTGGGCCACCCAGGCGCCCATGTCCTCAAATTTCTTATAGCAGGATCCCACCTGCGTGGCACCAACCTTGACATCCAAATGGAACAGTACTTCTACCAAAGGGAAAGTGGCGGCAATTATATCATAAATCTGAAGAGAACCTGGGAGAAGCTGGTGCTAGCAGCTCCTGCCATGGTTAGGTTGAACACACAGCCGGTGTTGGTGTGTAACACGCTCCGGGAATACTGGCCTGAGAGCTGTGCTGAAGTTTTCTTTTGCCCCGGAGCCACTCTTCCTGCTGGCTGCTTCACTTCCGGAGCTTTCACTAACCAGATCCAGGCAGCCTTCCGAGAGCGGAGATCTCCCGTGGTTACTGAGTCCAGGGCTGACCACCAGCCTTTCACAGCGGCGTCTCACATGCACCTGCCTACAACTGCTCTGTATAACACACCCTCCTCTGTGTTTTGTGGACACTGTCATCTCACGCGGCAACAGAGGGTGGGTTCACCGAGCGAATGTGACGTGCTGGACGCCGGCCCGGGGAAGTTCTGCGCCTGCGCGCCACCATCTTCTGTGAGCAGCCGCGGGAGGTCACGCCTGGGCTCTACTTCTGCAGAGATACTGACGAATTGAAAAAAAAAAAAAGAGAGCAAGCCTCTGTTGAGAAGGCTGTGACCAAGGAGGAGTTTCAGGGCGAATGGGCTGCTCCAGGTCCTGTGTTCTCTGCTAACGTAATCTGAGGTTGCCGGCTGGTGTAGAGGAGCACAGGTGTCCTCTGTGCTATTCAGCAGTTCCCCGAGGAAGACTGGAGCGAAGACTGGTCTTCAGCTCCCACTATTCAGCCTACTGAATGGGTAAGAGCAACCACTGGTGGTCTTGAACTGTTTCTCCACAGAGCAGAAAATGCAAATAAGGGTGATGAAAAATAAGCAGTCTCTTAAAAAAAAAAAAAAAAAAGGATTCAACAAACGCAAGTGTTATGGACAGAACACCTTCGTGTCCGGCTTCATATGTTGAAGCCCTGTGTCCCCGATGTGACTGTGTTTGGACACAAGGCCCTTAGGGAGGTAATTGAGGTTACATGAGGTCATAAAGGTGGAGTCCTTGTCTCCTAGGGCTGGCATCCTTATAAAAAGAGGAGGAGACACCAGAACTCACGGCCCTTTCCCACAAGAACAAAGAGAAGACGCCATCTGCAAGCCAGGAAGAGAATCCTCACCAGAAACCAACCCTGATGACACTTGATCTTGGACTTCTGACCTGCCGAACTGTGAGAAAATTAATTTCTGTTGTTTTAAGTCATCCAGTAGGTGGTATTTTGTTATGTCAGCCCTACCAGAGCGATATAACAGTAGGGGGTGAGGGGTAGAAGAAAATATGTACAGTTAACCCTTGAAAAACAAGGGTTTGAACTGCATGAGTCCACTTACATGGAGATATTTTTTGATAAATACAGTGGAGTATTGTAAGTGTATTTTCTCTTCCTTACAATTTTTTTTTAATTAATTTTTTATTTTGAGAGAGAGATTTGTGGGGAGGGGCAGGGAGAGAAGGAGAGAGAGAATCCCAAGCAGGCTCCGCAGTCATCAGCATGTAACCTGAAGTGGGGCTCGAACTCATGACCGCAAGATCATGACCTGAGCTGAAATCAAGAGTCCTACACTTAACTGACTTAGCCACCCATGTGCCCCTCTTCCTTATGATTTCTTAATGACATTTTCTTTTCTCTAGCCGACTTTATTGCAACACTACAGCATATATTACAGATACAAAAATATGTTAATTGACTTGTTACTAAGACTTCTGGTCAACAAGGCTATTAGTAGCTAAGTTTTTTGGAGAGTCAAAAGTTATAACAGAGTTTTGAAGGCATGTTGGGGGAGTTCTGTTGTCCCTAACCCCTGTATTATTCAAGGGTCAATTCTAATTTAAAAATAAGTGAATAAAAGTGAGGTAAGAGTCATTAAGTTTTGTAAAAATTCCATTCTTGCCAGGATAATAATAAGAGCAGAGTGCTGCATATTACTGTCTGTTTGAAACAGATCTGCAGTAAAGCCAAAGGGTTGTGATACTTACGTGTCACAGAATTTTTCAGAACCCAGTAGACCTCTCAGGTGTCTTTTGACTACCTACAAATGACACCCTCTTTTTCTTTAATGTGCTTTGATTGAGATAGTACAATGCACAGTGTGAGAAAGGCATAAAAGCTCATGGTACATTATGGTTGTTACTGGTTTGGAGAAACCTTGGTGTCTGGGAAGTCATAAGCCACGCAGGGATGATAGATAGATGGTCACCTCATGATGTCACATGGAACAGCACTATCTTCAATATCTTATCAGATGTTCAAGTGGATGTTTATCGAGAGTTAAAAACATTACAATAAATGTTGAGAGTGAGAGTTACAGAACTGTGGAAAAGTTAATAATATGATTGCTAGAGTCTGATTTAATAATATGCAATCCCAATAACATATATTTGAATTCATGGAAAAATGTCTTCTATATAAAGGAGTTTGGATATCAAGTAACAAGTTATGGAAATTCTGTTTGCAAAGTTCCCAAATGGTGATTATCATTGGCACAATTCAGAGAGTGCCTCGGTATTCTATTTTTTAGTTATATTTGTGTAACCCGAGTGTCCCAAAGCTCCCTCATCTCTTCCTTGACTACACATAAATCTCATTTCATGGGAGATGCAATATACATCACAGTGTTGTGGAAGACTCCTTAAGAGGAAGGCTGTTTGCTTTCTATGCCTTCCCTACTACTTCAGATTCTTGCTTCTCTTTCACCATCTCATTTCCTTCAGCTGTTCTTCTCTGTGCATGTGGCTCCAGCTGCTGCCATAAATGGGCAGAAACCATTTCTCCTGTACTCACCAAAGTCGGTCTAACTTGAAACTTTCATGCAACACCGAATTTTTATTAAAAATCTGGAAGTAACAGAGGGAAATATCACCAAGAAAAGAAGAAAAACATCCAATCTGATATTTTTTGTTGGCTATGCTTGTATCAGGGAATTTTCACTGGCCTACCCCAAATACTGGGGTGTTTTTTGCAAGTCCTTCCTTCTCCCATCCCCTTTCCAAGTCTTCCAGTGTTTTACTTATGCATCCAGAAGACAATTCCATAATGTCAATTATTTTGTTATACAGAGCAATTTAGCTTACTTTGTTTTATTTGCTTCATTTACTTTGTTTGCTGTGAAACATATTTTTTAAACTGTTCAGTAAAATTACTTGTTTGTGTACTATGTTATGATTTTTAACACACATTTGTGTGACTGCTACCATGATCAGGATACACAACGGTTCTACCACCCGTTTGTTGACATACCCTCCCCCATTCCTAAGCCCTAAGAACTGATCTAGTGTTCTCCATCACTACAGCTTTTTGAGAATGTCATGTGAATGGAATCATAGGATATGTAATTATTTGACACTGTTTTCTTTTACTCGGCGTAATGTCTTGAAATTTATCCAAGGTGTTGCGTATATCAATAGTTATAGCCTTTTTATTGCTGAATAATATTCCTTTGTGTGGATTTACTGTAGTTTATTTATCTGTTTATGTGCTAAAGGACATTTGAGTCGTTTCCAGTCTAAGTGGTTATAAACAGAACGGCTGTAACATTTTGTGTAGAGGTTTTTGTATGCATATAAGTTTTTATTTCTCTAAGTTAAATACCCAGTAGTGGGACTAGTAGGTCACATGGTAAGTGAATATTTAACTTAAAAACAAAACCTGCCAAAGTGTTTTCCAAGATGGCTGTACTATTTTTGCATTCCTACTAGCTATATCTGAAAGTTTTAGTTCTCTGCATCCTCAATAGCACTTAGTATTATCAGAATATTTTTAGCAATTCTGATAGGTATGTGGTGGCATCTCTTCAGGGTTAAAATATGTATCTCCCTAATCGCTAATGATATTGAACATTTTTTTTTCATGTAGTTATTAGCCATCCTCGTATCCTCTTTGGTGAAGTATATGTTCAAATTTTAAATTTGTTCATTTTAAATTACATTGTTTGCTTTTGTAGTAAGTTTTGAGAGTTCTTTGTATATTAAAATTTGTCCCATCTACAATATTTTCTGAAGATTAATCTCCAAGAGACAGTGTTCTGATATTTGTTCCCATTTTTACTTTTTTTTAAAATTCCAGACTCAATAACAATATCCTTCCTCTTTGCCAAGACTAAAATCTGTACCTATGCTCTTTATCCCTTGATTGCTCTACCTCTATCATACTCCTTTAATTATGTATGGTTCATTTTGGAGTTTGCAAAACCTCTTTTTGCATGATCGATTTTTTTCTTTAATGATAAAGTCTTTATATCTAATTTAAAAAAGAAACTAATTCATGATTCTTCTCTGAATTACTATCTCCCTGCTTCTCATCACTGCTAGGCTTCTTGAAAAATGTTTTGTATTTGCTACTGTCTTCTACCAAATTTATGCCACTCAAACTCTGCATCATCATCATTCTGAAAATGGTCTTAGAGTAATAACCAATGATCAGTAGTTTTGTCTACTGGTGGCCTCCTTCTGTTTATTTACCTTTTCGCAGCACATGACATTTTTGCCCACCACTTCTTTCTAGATAATGAAAATATCACAAAGAAATCAATCACTGTGATCACTGAGAAAAGTTAAAGTTAATAAATATTCTTGGAAGCAGAATCTTTTGTATGCTTTCAGGGAAAAAAAGAATTTTTATAGGAAAATTCAGGCAGATAAAGGATGCCGAAATGCTCAGAATTTAGCATATGCGTATAATTTAACTGGGCATGTTTATATGTGAAAGACATTTGTATTCATAGCATTTTTTTTTTCATTTTAATTCACTTGTTCTACCATATTGAAACATATGAACTCAGTTTACTAATGTAATCTTCCAGCATTCTATTTTTCTGATTTGTAAAATGGAGATAAAAATAGTAGCTAACCCAAAGTTTTGTCAGTATTATGTGAGATGATGAATGATTTAATAGAGTACCTGAAATATAGAAGGAAGTTAATAGGTAAACTATTTTTTTCTTTTCCCATATTTCTCTAATTCATTTCAAAATGAATTTTCAAGACAAAACAATTCATTCAACTTGAATTATCATTCAGAATTAATCCCGGCAACCTATAGACTAAATTTTTAGAGTTTTGGACACAGGTTTTTTTTTCTTTTCAATTGTGAATGTCTGAACACAGAGAAGATGATGTATATATGCCTTTTACTTAATCTGGGTGAGTAATGTCTGTCTATAGAGAACCTCTACATAAGCCAAATTTGTACAGTTGAACCAAGTCAATAGGAATTCTATCCTATGAATGCACTTGTACTGCTAGGGAATCATGAAGTAGTTCAAACATGATTTTGAGTGCTAGTTAACAGAAAGATAATACAAAATACTTCTGTTTATTTATCTTTCTTAAAAATTAGTTGTAACAAATTATTACATAAGTCTGTGCATATAGTTCAGTTCCCAAGATTTCTTTAATGATTTTTTTCCATTAGTTCTACAAAACACTCTCCATTAATTTCTTAAGGAATGATTTATTTATTCTCTATAAGACAGTATACACTCAAGGACTTTCATTTTGCCTGTTTTCTTCCATAGACCTTCTTGCTTAAATAATTCAGTTAAGAATCTCTTGTAGAAACCATGCTGTCTTTGTTTATTTTTATTGTTGAATCCATCTATGCACTTATAATTCTGGTTTTGCAAAGAAGCAAGGGCTATTAATCAAATTTAACTAAAATGGCTCTTCTTTGGACCATCTCTTTCAGCAATAGCAAAGAAGTAAATCATGTAGAAGGAATCCATTAGAATCATTATACTTAGCAAACAACATGTTTATGGCTAATTATAATAATGTCTCTTGGTAATATCTTGATGTTATACTTGAACACACAGTAGAAAATTGCTCGCTGTTCCTATGTCTCTTCATCCACTAAAGGTAGAACAGTTATTTTGAACCAACATTTGTGTGCATGTGTAGTATGTGTGTGTGTTAGGGGAGTGGTGGGGGTTGTAATCTACTTTCTTCCTAAAAATATTAAATATTATCTAGCATATATTTTAAAATTGTTTTTAATAAGTTTGGTTTTTCAAAGTTGCATAAGAATCTTTGTGATATAGGGTGTCACCTCTGTGTGATGTCAAAATTTTCAAGTTTTAATTTTTTTTATGTTGGTCAAAATTTGCACAATGGAATATAATTTGTTGTTTCAATGCAAATGTATTTGTTGATTTATTTAGTTTCAGGCATGCTTGTTATAAAACATTTCAAACAGTACAAAGTAGATGAAGCCAATGGTTTCTCATCACATCCATTGGAGATAACAAAATATGGCTTTATCTATGTTTACACATTAAAGTTTATGAACTACAATATGACTTTTTTTAAAAAATTTTTTTTTTTTTCAACATTTTTTTATTTATTTTTGGGACAGAGAGAGACAGAGCATGAACGGGGGAGGGGCAGAGAGAGAGGGAGACACAGAATCGGAAACAGGCTCCAGGCTCCGAGCCATCAGCCCAGAGCCCGACGCGGGGCTCGAACTCACGGACCGCGAGATCGTGACCTGGCTGAAGTCGGACGCTTAACCGACTGCGCCACCCAGGCGCCCCACAATATGACTTTTTTAATAACAATTTATCAACGCCCTTAGATAAAGGAAAGTGAGCTTGGTAATATTAATTTGAAACTGGGTGAGCAAGGTACTTCACTTACAGAGGGGGAATTTCAGGTCAAACCTCCTATAGCCCTCTACCTTTTCCTTCTCAAAGTTTAATATACATACTTGGGGTGCCTGGGTGGCTCAGTGAGTTAAGCGTCCGACTTCGGCTCAGGTCGTGATCTCACGGTCCGTGAGTTTGAGCCCTGCGTCGGGCTCTGTGCTGACAGCTCAGAGCCTGGAGCCTGTTTCAGATTCTGTGTCTCCCTCTCTCTGACCCTCCCCCGTTCATGCTCTGTCTCTCTCTATCTCAAAAATAAATAAACGTTAAAAAAAATTAAAAAAGTTTAATATATATACTAATCAAGTATCTTGGTCTACTTGGACAGCTATGATAAAAATACTATAGACTGTGTGGCTTAAACAACAAACATTTATTTCCTATAGTTCTGGAGGCTAGGAAGTCCAATATCAAGGCACTTGATAGAATAGGTTGTCTATTGAGAACCTACTTCCCGGTTCATTGACTTTCAGCTTCTCATTTCCTCACATAGCCAGAGAGCTCTCTGGGGTCTCTTTTATAAAGACATTTGTCCCATTCATAAGGGCTCCACTCTCATGACCTAAACACCTCCCAAAGACCCTACCTCCTAATACCATAACATTGGGGGTCAGAATTTCAACATATGAATTTTGGTAGGACCCAACATTTAGTCCATAACACCTAGGGAATCTTTTTAAATGGCAGACTGTGATTCATTATATTTGGGGTAGGGCCTGAAATTCTGCATTTTCAGTAAGCTCCTGGGTAATACTGATACTGCTGGTCCTGGAAGCACACTGCACAGTGAAACAGTCCATTCTTTTCCCCCACTCGCCTCTAGATTGGGTACTATTAAAAAATGATTAAAGAAGATAATTTAGGTTATACACACAAACTTTTATTTAATACTCTGCTCACCCAGAGAACTGCAAAATGGGGCAGAAGGCAGGAAGCTTTTACAAGATAAAGAACAAGGAAGAGAAAAACAGAACTGTCTGATTGGCTGGGGCCACATAGTCAAGTCTGGGGTGAAAAGGAAAGGAAATGAGTATGGAGTCCAGGATTGGCTTGGTGTTTGATGATTGGCTGACTGGATATACTGTGTGTGTTGTCAGCAGGACATTTAAGTGACACAAATATGTAAGTTTCAGTTTGCTGATGTGGTACCCCAGGAAGTAGCATCTCCATCTTGGGCCTAGAAATTTATTTCAACAGTATTGTTGACTATTCTCCAACTTAAAATTTCTCATGTGGAGTTAAGGTCATCTGGTAATAAGCAGCATACTCTATTACTGATAATGCTTGTTTTTTTTCTTTTTCCTTTTGATGTGTAGAATTTGTAAACTTTTTGTTTTGGCCTTGACTATTGATGGCAGAAATTGGGGAGGGAGGAGGTGTAAAGATCTAGGATCCTTTGTAACAGGATGCCAGCAATTCCCAGATCTGTTTGTATAGAACTTTCCTAGTTTATAATGAGTAGATGCTGCCTGTCTTAAGATGTCAAATGGCCTTTCTGAGTGGGGTGTAAAGAGTTCAGTACTATTCCAATAATACCATTGAGTGGATTCTGGCATCCCTGAAATTCTAGGAAGTCATGATTACCAAAGGAGTGAGAAGACACAGTTCTGCTTAAAAAACAAACAAACAGGGGCGCCTGGGTGGCTCAGTCAGTTAAGTGTCCGACTTCTGCTCAGGTCATGATCTCACGGTCCGTGAGTTTGAGCCCCACGTCAGGCTCTGTGCTGACCGCTCAGAGCCTGGAGCCTGTTTCAGATTCTGTGTCTCCATCTCTCTCTGACCCTCCCCCATTCATGCTCTGTCTCTCTCTGTCTCAAAAATAAATAAATGTTAAAAACAAACAAACAAAAAGACATAAAAAAGTATTTTAGCATGTGTGGTTTTGATGACTTAAAGGAATATAGCAATTCTGAATTTTTTTAGCAAAATATTTTGTTTGCTTTTAATAATGTATTGATTTAACAAACATCCTGACATCATTTCTGGTCCTATATGTATTCCTAAATATATAAGTAGTGCAAGGACAGAATGCTTAATTCTTTCACTAACAGCTGGGCCTGCGTTTCCCTGTCACTTCTTTTAAGTTTAAAAAAAGAAACATACAGACAGAATATGAAATGTAATTTACAAGAGATGAGGGAAGGGACTTCCCTGACCTCTAATGAAAAATAAAAAGAAAGCAGTTTTCAAAACTCCTAATGTTATTGCTATGTTTAAGATATTTCTTATATTTTTCTTGCTATTCCATTTTGCTTTGTTTTCCCAGAATGGCTTGTTATTTGTGGGCAATTGTCTGGAAATGGGAGGAAATTATTTTTAAATTGTAGATATCAATATACTATAAAGCTTTTGCATTAAGCACTGGCTTCTACAAATTTATAGAAAGAATTATATTGAAAAGGAGCTAACCTCAAAGAATTTGAATCATCCAAACATTTTCTATAGTTAGGAACTCAGAGATTCTTGTATTTGTAAACACAAAGACTGGTTTAACAAGGGCTTTGTTTTGCATGAGTTACTGCATAAATTACTCCCTAGAAGAACTCAGAGAAGATTGTTGCTCCACCCTTCCCTGCAGGAATATTGTGAAGGAAATCTAATTAACAGTACCTTTCACATACCACAAAGCTGCAGGACATCACAGTGTCATCATCTATGGCAACCATATGGCAACCGTATCCTGAAGTACTTCAGATGTTAAACTTACCTTTGGTTAGGAAAGAATTCAAGGTGCATCCTGCTTGGAATTCTTTGTTAAAAGACTTGTGAGGGTTGTAACTAAACATTTAAAAAAAGAGGAGAGGGAGGCATGTGGGTGGCTCAGTCGGTTTAGTGTGCAACTTCGGCTCAGGTCATGATCTCTTGGTTCCTGGGTTTGAGCCCCTTATAGGGCTCTGTGCTGACAGCTTGAACCTGGAGCCTGCTTTGGATTCTGTCTCCCTCTCTCTCTGCTCCTCCCTCGCTCATGCTCTGTCTCTCTCTCTCTCTCTCAAAAATTTTAAAAAACATTAAAAAAAAAAAGGTTTGTGAGGGACAATGTATTTGCCTTCCACAGGGCCATAGTTCTTGGGCCTTTGTATTTCAAAGATGAATAAATAGTACAGCAAAAAGAAAAACGAAACAAAACAGGGAAATGAGCACATATTGTATACAACTAATTTAACCAAAATAAATGCTTTAAATAAATCAATAACTATAAGTCACTGTCATTTCTACAATATAAAAATTTTAAGTAGGGAAAATCTCTGAGAAAATATAGTACTAAAGATCAACTAGGACAGCAGCTTTCATTTGTCAGTAAATTGTTCTCATTCTCAGACCATGTAATTGATGTATGTTTTCTCATTGCCTGTTTTTATTTGTGTGTTGTGTTTTCTAAATGGAATACAACTAACTGCAAGCTCATGAAAACTTTATTTCAGGTCATAGGTTAGGGATAACATTGGGAATTTTTCCCTTGTCAGAGTGACTGGCTATGACTTCTTGATTCATCTTGGAATTAAGCCTATAGAAATCCAGTGAACTAGAATTTAGTGGAATTTGTTGTATAGTTTGTGGTTTCATAAGGGAAAGGAGTGACAGATTTTTACTCTTCTTTAAAAAATATGGGTCTCTTCATTATACTATTCTAAATTAATAATAAAAGTTTACATACATAAGATGTATATACAAAGATAGGCTACTATCTTCCTTTGAGCCGTATACATCGTCTTGTTAGTGAAACCAAGAGTAACACTTACTTGGAGGATGGTAAGATGTTAGCATTTCTCTAGTTAACCATGTACCTGAATTGCACTATGAAATATTAATGCTAAATCATGTTCTCAATTGCTGTGATACTCTCTCCTTCTTAAAACTTTTGCAGAGGATATAAGCACTTTAAAGAGGGAATAGAAATTGAGTCATTGAAATTTTTTCACTGATAAATGTATGTATATTTAATTAGTCATCATAATTTGAGATATCTGAAGCAATAATTATGCAATAATGCTTGGTTCATATAACAGTGGATCCCTTGAGAGCTCATAAAATATGATGCAATTTAAAGTATATTAAATATATTCATCTTCCTGGAATAAGAAAACATAATGCAAAATCCAAGCTAAAACAAAGGCCAGTTCAAGAAATTAGTCTCTGGAATAAAATTCAACTTTATGTGTTCATTTTGAAAGATTACTAGAAATAAAACTTGGGGAAGAGAGATAAACAATATCATTTTCTTATAGCATAATCTACGTTGGGGGAAATAAGTAATATTAAAATATTTTAGATATAATATTATGCTTAAAGCACTCATTAAAAGAATGATAACCCATTTGGTTACATTTAATGAAACCTAAAAAATCAGTACATAACTGAATAAAAATGGGGTGGTGCAATAGCTGTTATTTGGCTGAATTAAGCATCTGGTGCAGTGCTGGGCACTTGGTAATATTTAGTAAATATATGCTTAATGAATGAATGGATGGATGAAGGAATATAAAGGCAGTTGTGTTCTTTTCTCATTTGTCTGATAGTGTTTCTGTGTTTGTATGTTATCTGTGTGTGTGTGTGTGTGTGTGTGTGTGTGTGTGTGTGTTATGTAAATGACCTGAGATTTAAAGTTTATTTTCAAAGTTTAAAGACAAGATGAACATACAGATATATTTACTTATAAGAAAAATAACTATACAAATTTTAAGTGTGGACTTCACAAAGCGGGGAAGTAAAGTCAAGTCCATGGTGCACTTTATATGGTAGGAAATGTTATGGTCTATGTTCACTAAGTTCTGTAAGAAAATAGAGTACAAACTTGAAAATTCAGAATTTATTTTAGAAAACTTAACCACAGGATAATTCCACGCATCAAATGGGGGCAAAGGAAACAAACTGTGGCAGGAAAAGAAAACAAAAAACAAAAACAAAAAGAAAACAAAAAAACCCCTTCTCTGTCTTCTTGAGTGCAACAAGAAGTGAATGATTGCCAAAGGAAATATCAGTTGTGACAAGTATGTAATCCCCAGGATATATATTATAGATTGGTTTGCTAAAACAGCAATCATATAAGTCATCTTATGAAGCCCTTTATTATCAATAGTTTTTGCACTGTTGGTGGGAATGCAAACTGGTGCAGCCACTCTGGAAAACAGTGTGGAGGTTCCTCAAAAAATTAAAAATAGACCTACCCTATGACCCAGCAGCAGCACTGCTAGGAATTTACCCAAGGGATACAGGAGTACTGATGCATAGGGGCACTTGTACCCCAATATTTATAGCAGCACTCTCAACAATAGCTAAAGTATGGAAAGAGCCTAAATGTCCATCAACTGACGAATGGATAAAGAAATTGTGGTTTATATACACAATGGAGTACTACGTGGCAATGAGAAGGAATGAAATATGGCCTTTTGTAGCAACGTGGATGGAACTGGAGAGTGTGATGCTAAGTGAAATAAGCCATACAGAGAAAGACAGATACCATATGTTTTCACTCCTATGTGGATCCTGAGAAACTTAACAGAAGACCATGGGGGAGGGGAAGGAAAAAAAAATGGTTAGAGAGGGAGGGAGCCACAACATAAGAGACTCCTAAAAACTGAGAACAAACTGAGGGTTTATGGGGGAGTGGGAGGGTGGGGGGGGGGTGGGTGATGGGTATTGAGGAGGGCACCTGTTGGGATGAGCACTGGGTGTTGTAAGGAAACCAATTTGACAATAAATTTCATATTAAAAAAATAGTTTTTGAATGCAAAATAGGAGATTCTTTTCCATAAGAAAACAATTTTATCCTGGACAGCAGTTCCCTTTCCAAAGCAATTTTGTTACAATAATGTATATAGAAGACAGTTTTTCAGAGAACATGAGGGCAGTTTGTCTCAATGCGATGATTTGGATTGATACTGCATTTTGGTGCACAGCCCACTAATGCATAGAATTGTATCTTAAACTTTAATTGGGAGAGAGTGAGCTAGAAATATAGTGGTCAGTTTTATAGAGTATTTCTGTATGGCCCAGAGGAATACTGTAATATATGTCAATAATAATAATAGATTTTATGTCAGTTAATATTTTATTTGAAGCAACATTGTTTACTTTCACTTTTTTATTTTAAGTGGCCATGTATCTAATGACAAATTCTTCGACTGAAGAATCTCTTTTATGCATTACTACTCTAATGGATGTTTCATAAAATTTATAAAACATTTTATTCATGATTATGTACAGCAATCAAATAAGCAGTGTACGTTCACAGGAGATTCTGAAGAGTCAACATACGCTTACTAATTTTGTTTTCAACTAGATCAGAGGTCAGCAAATCTTTTCTGTAAAAGACCAGATAGTAAATATTTTAGGTTTTGTTGGCCAAGAGACAAAATTGAGCATTTTTTGAAGGCACTTACATAGCAAGTGAAAAAGCATGTTTTTGCTAAATTTTGTAGACTGAATTCAAAATATAATAATTAGCATAATTATAGAATTATTTTAATAACGTTTCATCTAAATGAGGTTAAACTTTCGTCTTCCCCATCATAAAAATTGATTGCAAATATTCATCTGTTAATGCTGATCTGAAGTGAAATTTTACATATTTCATCTTTGAAAATGATTTTCAACTATAGAGACACAGCCAAATACTGATATCAGTCCATTAGCATATGATTTTAATTGCACATATGTATCCCTTAAAAAGAAGTTAGAATTCTGTCAAATACTTCTCTTGATAATTGTCTTTTATCATGTCATTGCGTTGCAAAGTAATCATTCTCATCAAAAGTTTAGGTGGCAGCTTCTCAATTGTGAGGTTAAATGGATTTTGAAATAAGAAAATTTCCCTTATATTTTCGTTAAGATGAGAAACATACTATTGAAGCTACTGTTTGATCTTGGAAAATACACCTACTTTAAATATCTGTGGGAATGGAAATCTTGCTTTGATTTTTGACAAAGGAATAAATGAATAGAACAATTCGACATTGCTAATGATTCATGTAACATTAGTTAACTGAATGATATAGTTTAAGTTCCACATATAAGCCCAGTTTTGCCTTGTAATCATAGGTTGAATTCATTAAGAAACATTTTCAAGCCTGCAGCAAAAGCTAATTTCTAAAGCTATTCAGTAATCATTAATATTGTCCAGAGGCAACTCTTCTTATTGAGAAAAAGATTCCAATCTCATCTTTAAGGTGAAAAATTAAAAAAAAAAACACACTCCCAATGTTAACCCATCAAACTGCCAGATAGTAGGACAAGTCAGGATATTCATCTTCTATTTCTGACAAAAAAAAAAAAAAAATTGCAGAACTACCCACCAGAGTAAATGAAATTTATAGTGATGTTGCTGGTTAATAATGTGGTAGATTAAGATATTGTGTGGAAAGTACTTGCTGATTAATAATAAATAAATATAGACATAAACACATTATATTTTCATAAGCTTTGTAAATATATCCAAATTTGCCTTTTTCTGTTTCACATCAGTTGAATTTTTCCAGCATCAGTTGAAATACATTTTAGCAGATTATACTTCAGATTGTACTGAATTGGCATTTATCAACTTCTTTAAAAATATTGTCACTTACAGTTATTCCAAGCAGATTATTCAGAGAGAATGATTATTCAGTCACTTGAAACTCTTTATTGACCAAGAATTATTATATAAATAACCAGGAATTATTAGTAACATCTGTTGATTCATACAAAAACACTAGAAATGATTTACCTTGTTCTTTAGTTCATTATTGATGCTGTTCTCAGATCTCAAGCAACTGTTCTTACAGGAAGGATAACTGATTTATAATGGAAGTATGTAATAGCCATACATTGGTCTCTGGCAGAGCAAAAACACGTGGCAGGCTAGATTTGGCCCATTTGACATTGATTGCGAACATTTATACTACATGACGATTCTGAGAGATGTCCAATTCTTTTTTTAATTAAATTTTTTTAACATTTATTTATTTTTGAGAGATAGAGACAGAGCATGAGCAGGAGAGGGGCAGAGATAGAGGGAGACACAGAATCCAAATCAGGTTCCAGGCTCTGAGCTGTCAGGCTCTGAGGCTCTGAGCTGTCAGCCCAGAGCCTGATGTGGGGCTTGAACTCACAAACTGCGAGATCATGACTTGAGCCAAAGTTGGATGTTTAACTACTGAGTTACCACCCAGGCACCCCTGAGAGATGTCCAATTCTTGACACAGAATGGGTCCTTGATAAATGACTATTAATTAAAAGTGTGTGTGTGTGTGTGTGTGTGTGTGTGTGTGTGTATATATATGTTATACACATGTTTATACATTCATGTGATATATACACATACAAAGGTATATATGTGATTAACATGTTAGTGCATGTTAACTTTTTTTTTGTATTTGAGTTACAGAAAATATAGATACAAATGGAAGTATAAATTATAATACCTCTCTTCTTGGGATAGGATTATGTTCTGGAGACAGTTCATACCAGCTAACTAGAGTCACTTGTTCAAGTTACTGACATTTTTGAGCCAAAAGTACATTTTACCAGAAAGGTAACATACTGAATTTCATCTCTTCTTAATTATCCTACCACAGTTTTTGGTTTTCCATGTCCTTGAGGTTATTTATGTCTATTATATCTTTATGGTAGAAATACTATGTGAAGATGTGCAACTATGAATTTCTGCCCAAGCCTGTATTCAATGACTATACATTATACATACTAAAACTGGCTATGATAGGTATTTACACACAAGGATAGGCAAATACTACAGATCAGGACTTGATTTATAGTTCTGTCGATTATCTAGACTTAAGAAATTAATAGAGTAACTGCTAATAATGCAGATTAAATGTAAATGTGTGTTGGGTGTGTAGTTTTTACATTGTCAATAACGGACACACACACACAGGTAATACTTGAAAACTATTATCCAAATCAGCACAGAAGTTGCTCAAGTCATATAGCGAGGTTTAATTTCCTCTTTCTCATTAATGTGTTTGAAAAATATCGGTGATCATTCCCAACTTACCACTGATCTCTGAGGCTGCCTGCTTGTCAGGCTGCTCCTAGCTTGGTCGCCCACATACAGCATTTGAAGTCTCCAATGTGATGGGGGGATGAGGGGTGGAACCACAAAGGAGGAGACTTCCCAGAGCTGGCCCTTAGTCTTTGTCAGTCTTTATAGAGCAGTGCCCTCTGTAAATGCCAGTGTAACAGAAAGTGACAACAAAGAATTGAATCCCTTGGAGAGTTGAGAGGAACATGCAGTAGGGCTGGTGAAGGTCACGGGGCTTCCTGCACTCAGTCCTGAGGCCCTTGAAGGAAAATGTCTGGCTGTCATCTCTGTCACTCCCTGTCCTGGGACAGATTGAGTGTGAAGCCCAGGTCCAAATCCCACTTTTGACCCTGAGGATGTTCTGCACAGGCCTGGTGGAGCTCAGGAGTGGCTGGGTGAGGATCAGAGCCAGGAAGGAGCCTGCTACAGGCCCCTGGCTCACCCATGCTCCTCAGTTGCAGATAGAGAAGATTGATGGCTCATGCAGGCTCTGTTGGATAAGTGAAAAGGACATAAACCTCTCTGGCTAATAATTTGTGAAAATATGTAAAGAACTTTAAAAATACTTTTGCACTTGATCCATTCTTTTTAAGGATCTTTCAAAAAAAGTTATATGAAATTCTGATAATACACAAAACTCATCACAGTACTATTTAAAGAAGAAAAAGATGAAAACAATTTAAATCACCTACAACAAAGGACCAGTTAAATCAATTATAGTATGTTCATTTTATGGGACATAGGTTGTCCATAGAAAGGGTGATTAATCTTCCCATAAAAGAAAAGGGAAGAGATAAAACTATGTAAAACAAAACAAAACCAAAAATTCCATGTATAGTAATCACTGAAAAATTTGAAAAACAAGCTTGTAATAGGTTAATTTATATGTGACAAGAGAATCACAGATTTTTTAAAGTGAAACTTAATGGGAAAATTGTTGAAAAACATGAATAGAGAATTCTCAGAAAAAAAAATCCAATATATGTAAGAAAAAAGCACCCTCTTTGAAAATGTTAAATTAGGTACTTGTTTATGCTGATCAGATTAATATTAAAAAGTCCTTATATCAATGCTAATAGCACTAATAGCACTCACAAACACTGTGTACATCGTTAAAACCATTCTGGAGGACAATTTGTTAAATTTATTCACGAAACATTTAGTCTTTATTATCCGTCAGGCACTGAGGAGTGCTGTGTATAGGGGTTGGGGGAAGGTCAGAAGGGTTTTGCCATTAACCGCCTAAGAAGATGGCATCTACATTTAGGGTTTTTACAAGTGGGGAGAATTGACATTCCTGCTCCATTGCCTTGGGCCACACGACTTGCTTTGACTAGTGGAGTATGGGGAAGACTAGGATATGCCAGTTCACCTGGAGTAAAGCTTTACAAGTCCTGTTGTGTTTGGGACATCCCCCATGAGGAGAAGGTGTCCATGTAGCTCCTTTATCCTGGGCCTTTGAATTTTTTTTTTTTTTTTTTAACATTTATTTATTTTTTTTGAGACAGAGAGAGACAGAGCGTGAACGGGGGAGGGGCAGAGAGAGAAGGAGACACAGAATCGGAAGCAGGCTCCAGGCTCTGAGCCATCAGCCCAGAGCCTGACGCGGGGCTCGAACTCACGTACTGCGAGATCGTGACCTGAGCCGAAGTCGGACACCTAACCGACTGAGCCACCCAGGCGCCCCTATCCTGGGCCTTTGAATAAGAAACTGATCTGACTGAAAGGAGCAGACTTAGACTTCGGACTATAACCTAAAGTTATAAATCATTATTTTAACACTTATAATTCTATAAAACTTTCATTTACATCAATGTATAATCACTGAACTAATAACAAAACTAAGAGAAAAAATCAAAATAATTTTAGTAGAAAAGAAAGTGTCTTACTATGGTTCTGGATCTCTTAAGTAAGCATACTGGAAGGTAGAATCAACCCAAAAGCTGAAAAATTGGTTTTTAGGTTGAATGGAGAGAAAACTGAATTCAGCGCTACGTGTAGAAACATTTGTTGCCAGTGAAGAATGCTCTGGGAAGTGGGAGTCCCTTGAAGGAGGAGATTTCTTGGGAGGTTTGTTCTTGCTTTCTAGAAGAGGAGGCAGGCCAGCAATTCTCTTCTTAGGAGTTTCCCTTTGGGTTCCCTCTGCAGCAAATGGCTTCTCCTGGTCGGATGAGGTGGGGGATCAGACTGTCCCTTCAGATGAGAGGTTTACGTCAAAGTGAGATCCTTCGTATCTTTCATGCAAGAGCTGCAAGACAATTTCTGTCTTTGTCTTGTGGAGAAGCTGCTGTATCTCTTTCGCTTGGGGTCCTGACCTCCTGTTGGTGGCATCTGGTTCCTACCAGCTACGAGACCCTGGATCACTGCCCCGTACAGCATCATGTACCTCCTTCCTCAGGAGGGACCTGTTCATACAGAGGATTCCCCGGTGGTCTTCTAGGAACTCTGCCAAATGTCTCAATTAGAACATAAGAGACATAAAGATACTTTTAAAACATTCACATTGAATGCTAACCCAACAAAGTTTTGTCTGAAGTCCGTCCCCCCCCCCCCCCCGTTGTTTTTTTTCTTCAAGTCATCAAAGTCCAACATCAGCATTCCCCACCTGTTATCATGAACTTTTCTCTCATGGGAAATTCCCTGACATTGATAATTGCCAATGACTATTTCCAATTCTTCTGAAAGATTTTGGCTTCTTTTTTATATGTGTCCAACTCTTCACATGCATGGCTGATCTTTTCAATTGCTTTGGAAAGATTCTCCCCCTTTTTTTGTGTGTTAAATTTACTCTAAATTGGATATTTCACGAAAATGTATTTCTTGATGCAGTTCAGGGAGGACATAAGGTTTCTGCTGGAACTTTTGCTGTTTTACTTTCTCAGTTTGGAGATCTTTAATATGATCTTTAAGTGGGTTGATTATTTTGCCTTCATCAGCTAATTTAGTGTACAGTTGGTTTCTTTTTCTTCAACACTTTTTAAGAAAGTGATTAGTTTCCTATGGCTGCTATCACAGATTACCACAAACTTAGTGGCTTTAAACAACACAAATTTATTATCTTACAGTATGGACGTCAGAAGTCCAAAATCAGTTTCATCGAGCTAAGATTAGATGTCAGCAAGGCTACGTTTCCTCTAGAGGCCCTAAGGAAGAGTCCTTTATCTGTCAGCTTCTGGAGGCTCCATATGTTCCTTGGTTTATGGCCACATCACTTTGACCTCTGCTTCCATCATATCATTTCCTTTTTTGACTCTGACCCTCCTGCCTCTTTCTTAAAAGGATCTTTGTGATTGCATTGGGCCCACCCAGAAAATCCAGGACACTCTTTTCATTTTAAAATCCTTCACTTAGTCAAATCTATCAAGTCCCTTTTGCCATGTAAGTCTCTGGGGATTAAAATGTAGATACCTTTGGGGTGCCGTTATTCAACCTACCACATCAGTCCATTTCTTCTAAACTTCTACTAAGATGTCTCCAGTTTCTGATACATTTGTTTTATGGAATTACAAGTTCCTGCAATCCATGTTGTCTTCTTTAAGACCAGGATCGCTCAGCTTTAGCAAACCGTCCCCTAGTAATTTGATATATTTTTTACTTTACAAACTTATCCCATACCACTTTAGAGTTTTATATTATTGCATTTCATTTAATGTTCACCCACTCTTCTTTTCCATCCTTCTACCTGTGAAAGCAGCTTTATGCTTCTAGATTGGAGTTTTCATTCAGAGCATTTTTAATGTTGTCTGAACTTACACTTCATTTTTCTGGTGTAAATTGAAGGCCATTTTAGTTGCAGGTACTTGAAATTCTAAGTGTCTTGCACCATTTACCATTTAAAGACTGAATTTTTCTTGTTAAGTTTGTCATCAGCCCAATTTTTTCTAAATATTTTGATAACTCTTCTTTAGTTTTTTTTCCAAGTCTCTTAAGCACAAGTAAAGAGTTGGAGATTCTAGGTCCTTATTTATGGCCTCCAGCTTTTGTATTTCTGTTAAATTGTTCTCAAGTCTGGCTTCCATTAAACTTAATTTGATGCCTGGGAATTATTCTTTATGATGCTAAGCATCTAAAAAATGTCCTCTCTTTTCATGGGAAGGGCAGAAACTCCGATGGCCAGGTCTTTGTCTCTAACTGTATAACAGGGTTCTCAAGATTAAAGAATTCTAATATAACTAAAACTTCTGCTCTCCCTACAACAACCTGTAGAGATTTGGGTCTGGTCTGAGGTCCCTTGTCAGCAGTGCCTCTGCCTGCCTCGGTCTCTCAAGGATGAGAGTGATACAGAACTTCACAGCCATCAGTTGACCTATCTTGGCCCCAGAGGCCAAGCTAAGTGACATCATGTTTTCAAGCCAGAGAATTCTGTCAACATTCTTCCTGGAACCACACAAGTGCCTGATAACCAAGACCAAATTTAATGTGGTTGGGAAAGAAGGGGCAAGTACACTAGAAGACAATATCCCAACTTTCCTAATGTGTAACATGGTGACAGACATACGTAAGCATAGTATCGCATGATCCCAGGGGATATAAATTAGACCAGAAGGCCAGTGATAATGTTCAAGGGCTCTGGTCATTCCAGCCCTGTCTAGTTCCCAGAGTACCTTGGGAAATATGTGTCTTGTCTCACCTATAAACCATTCAAGAGCACTGATTGGGATGCTCCATTGGTTGTGAAGCATGGTTTGGGAAGATTTGCAAGTTGTCAGTTCTGACCAATATTTCATCTTCTCTTAAATGAACTTTTTATTCTGTGTCCTGTGGTTCATCTAAGATGGTCAGATTTAGCCAGTAGAAATACAAAGTGTTCAGTTGAATTTGAATTTCATAAGCAATACATAATATTTTAGTATAAATATTTTCCATGCAATAGTTGTGACATACTAATGATAAAAAAGATATTTGTTGTTTATCTGTAATTCATGATTTAATAGGACATTCCTGTATTTATCTGGCAAACGTTTTTTCTTTGGAAGCATCATTTTGCCTACAGTGGTATCAGAAAACTCTGCTCTCAGTGCCTCTCCTTGTTTCATGCATGGCTAGCCTTAAATGTGTTTTGAGGGGAAGGTTATGAAGGGCTCAGCAAAGGATTTCAGTCAGCAGTGTGCAGAAGCCAGATCCTACTAGCTGGTTAAAGCTGATTGTAAGCATCTTTTGCCCACTCTTTGCTCAGCAATGTCTCATTCATAGCTTGGAACAAGTTGGTATTTACATGAAAGAAATAGAGAAACTCTAGGAATGAAAGTTGTCTTTAACCTCTGAATCCTCAGTCTCTAGGATGGTTGGTTGTTTTCACTTACACATGATTGATTATGATCGATCCTTTTTAACCATAAATTTTGTCATTCTTAGAATATGGAAGAATCCCTGAAGTCAGTTTTCTCCCCTTTAGAGTAAGGCGAACAAGAAATACCATTGCCACCAGAGGTCACTCTTAACCTCCTGAATCCAAAAGCACCCACGCTATAAAAGGAATCCCTTGGTGCACAGAATTAGGAAAGACATTTTCTGTACCATAAAATATATGACCTAAAAGTCACTCTACATTTTAACCTATCACTATAGAATTTCCTTGGTTAAAGTACCAGTATTATGGATATTATTATTTAGTATCACTTTCCCATTGGTTGTCAAACACAAAAATGTTTTATTCATTTGAGGCTCCTCCTTTCAGTGCTACCAAAAGAAATAAAGAATATTAAGAGAGGAAAGAAACTATCTTTAATTAAGGTTTAGTTTTACATAAACAATCTTGGACATACTGTGAGTTTGTAGTACTAAGGAGAAGGCTTCTGTAGAAGTAAAACACCCTGAAGGCCACTTGATCAGTGAGAGGTAATGATTCATATCATTTGACTTAAAACATAACACTACTTAAAACATAGCTCCATTCGGCATATATTTTCTTAAATATTATTTAATAAAACTAAAAGTTTTTACTGGGCGCTGTCTGTAAGTTGTGTGAAATGAATAAAATATTGCCATTTTCTGAGATGAGAATCTAGTGGAGGAATTATATATGTATATATTATTTCCAAATAGTAAACAGTTTAGTGGAGATTTCAACAACATGCTACAAGAATTCAGAAGCAGAGCAAGTCATTGTAACTTGTCTCTTTTCTTTTAAATTTGTTGGCTAATTTGTGGCTTAGATATCTTCTTGGTGTGAACAAGAGGCTCACATTCTATTGGGGGAAAGTATTAGAAAGTAAAGAAGTAAATAAACTATAAGATAACTCCAAATAGTTCCAAGCACTATGAAGAAACTAACCCAGGGTAATGAAATAGGGAGTGACTGGGGTACAATTGCTGCAGTCAGATACGGCTTCCCCTGGGAGGAAACCTTTGGGTCCTGAAAGAGGAGTTCTGTGCAGAGCTAAAGGAAGAACAGATCTAGGCAGAAGAGTGGGAATTTAAAAAGCCCTATGATGAGAACTCAGGAATTCTTACAGAGCTAAGAATTAATGGAGTTAATGAAGTGGTTAAACTATAAGATTTATTGATAGGCATATTTGAAGGAATGCCCTTGCATATGTAATGGATGGACCAATTTAATGAACCTCCCTGAAATCTGAACTGGCTAGGTTACTTTGTTACTAGGTGACGTCCATCCCCTGCAGGCTCTGGGAAGAGCACCCAGACCTGCCACAGAGAGAAAAGGTAAAAACAGCCCTGCAGAGCAGCATGTTCCAAAGCATGCTGACCATCAGGTCTCACCTGGGAAGACTAACTTGTCCTCACACAACATGGAGAGCTTCAAACTGTGACACTGTACCTAACAACTGGAGGAACGAGTCTAATGTTGTGCTGAAATTGAATGACACCAAGTTAGAAGTAGACTTTGTCCAATATTGAACACGATGAAAGATTTTTAAATTTTGAAATCATGGTGAGTGTGATTATATAAATCTGCAAAACTGATAAGGGGATTTTTTAATGTTTATTTTTGAGAGAGAGAGAGAGGGAGAAAAAACACGAGTGGGGGAGGGGCAGAGAGAGAGGGAGACAGAGGAAGCAAGCTCCGTGAGAACAGCAGAAAGGCCAATGTGGGGCTCAAACTCACAAGCCGTGAGATCATGATCTGAGCCAGAGTCCGACCGCTTAACTGACTGAGCCACCCAGGTGCCCCTGATAAGGGGATTTTTTAAGGCATTTAAAAAGATGAACTTAAACTTAGCAATCTTGTGAAAGTAGCTTTTAAAAGTTTTATTTAAGGATGCATATAAATGAATTGTTGACTAGATTCAAGAAGCTGAAGGGGATCTTTTTAGAAAGAGGATGCAGTAAAATTTGCTTTTTGTTTACATCAGATTTCATGAATACCACCATCTGGGAAAAAAAACTTTGTCCTTGTAGTCCCTTCCATGCTGTGTGCATGGAAATGTCACTCATTTCTTCTCCCTAGGTCCTTGGCTGCTAGAATGTGGGCATGAGAGACATAGGCTGCACTGAGCATGTACACCTCAGAGGCAGAGATTAGGGACCATTGTAGGGTTTGAGAATTTCTCCTCTTGTGGATGTGTGGGAATAACTTGACTGAATAGCTCATCTGTTTCATTCATTCAGTCATTCATTTATTCAGTTTGGAGTCAGGTTGACATGGGCTCAAGTTTTCTTTTTGTCAAATATTTACTATATTATTCTATACTATTTGGGTTTCTAAAATTTGTCAATATCGAAAGGAAAATGAAAATAAATAAATAAATAATTTATTGAGGTTAAATAAAAATGCATGTGAAATCCTTAACACAATGTGGTTGGCCAGCGCTCTCAGTAAGTGATAAAAAGCTATTGCTATTGTTTTTATTATTCATTTACTAATTAAAAAACTAGTTATTACCTACATTTATTATTAGGAGAAATTGTGCTAGATTCTGAGAATAAGGACAACAAATAATAGTTACTTGTCAAATATATACATGTGTCTAATATATTGTCTAATTTATTATAGATGCATATATATATGATTACAAATTAGATGTTGCATAGAACTGTGGGTTGAGAAATAGATATAATAATATCTGTCATGAGGAAACCAAGGCCCAGAGAGAGTAATGAATTTCCCAGATGGTACAGCTCATAGCAGAGCCAGAGTTTCATGGCAGCTCTGCTCAGCCCATCCCTGTTCTCTTAACAAATGTCACCAAAGTGCTTATCTCTTTGGCACAATAAAGAATGGTTGGTTCCTCATGAAATGACTGTTGGTGGGTATTAAGAGAGGCTTAAAGAGTAGTGTCTTTTAAGATGGCTTTGGAAAGAAAGGTATAATGTATGTGTTTATCGGATATGGGGGAAGAGGGCAGATTGGAAGAATTAGTAGTAGAAAGGGAAGTTAGAATGTTCTTTCCATCAGAAGTAGAAAATAAAAAGCCTAGTTCCAGTAGTAGCAATAACATAGTTTTAAAAAAAATGTTTTATTTATTTTGAGGAAGAGGAAGAGAGAGTCTCAAGCTGACTCCACAAGTCAGCATGGAGCCCCACTAGGGGATCAATCCCATGACCTTGAAATCATGACCTGAGCTGAAATTAAGTTGGATGCTCAATCGACTGAACCACCCAGGTGCCCCAACAGACAATATTTTTTAACAACAGATACTTTTAAATTAAAATCTCCTTAATTAAAGAAAAGCAGATGGGGTGCCTGGATGGCTTAGTTGGTTAAGCATCCGACACTTGGTTTTGGCTCAGTTCATGATCTCACAGTTTGTGAGTTCAAGCCCCACATTGGGCTCTGCACTGACACTGTGGAAACTGTTTGGGATCCTCTCTCTCTCTCTCTCTCTCTCTCTCTCTCCCCTCTCTTTCTGCCCTTCCTGTTCGCTCACTCTCTGTCTCTCTCTCCCTCTCAAAATAAGTAAATAAACTTAAGAAAAGTAAAGAAAAGCAGAAAATTGTTAACTTTTGAAAGTCCACTATAAAGTTATTCCCTATACTTTTAAGAACCTTATGGAAGGTACACAATACATTCTCATAACAAAAGACAAGCTCCTCTTTTTTAGTAACTTAGGAAAGGGAAGAGTTTTTTAAATTAGAATTCACTTAACGCATTGGTTAATAAAGACAAAAACAGAGCTCATATTTTGTCCATTCTTAATGCATGCATTTTGTGTTGGTTGGGCTTGCAAAATAGGGGATTGCTGCCTGGTAGGTCAGTGTAACACATTACTGAATACTAATAAGTTATGTGAAAATTTGTAGGGAAAAAGGTGTTGCTGTTCCTGGTGAAAGGCATCAAATGGTTGTTCAAATAATAAGTGCATATGATTATGGTCCATTTTACAATGTAAAATATTTTGCATCAGAAATAATTTCAGTATTTCTGTAATCTCTAAGTCTATACTTGATTCCAACACAGCTGGAAATCCATGGCCAACTACTTTGATGCTTCCTCTTGTTATTTCCCCTTTGATTTTTCTGGGAACATCTTGAAAATACCAAGTCTGGCCTGCTGCCACCCCATGTCTCTCTCCTTTTGATGATAAATATTACCAGAGAGTACTGAGATATCCCCACAACTGTACCTGCTAGTATTTCTTATTCCCTAATCACAGCCAAGTTTTCATTGTTGTCAGTAATTCCGATATATCTCTGCTTAATCCTAACCTGTTTTCCAAATTAATTCTTGCAGATTTGTCCGTTGAACTCAAGCTCCTTATTTCTCTTCTTCCCGTTTCTACTCCAATGTTATTGGTCTTACCCCATTGTTTTATTTACCAAAAACTTTTCAGAGTATGTTTCACCATCAACCACTTCCTCTCTAATGACTTATAATTTTGTTTCCATATATTCTCTAGCAAGTGGAGGGCTGTATGAAATAGAAACTAGACCTAGATGTTAATTGCAGCTACACCCTTTCTGGACCTAAGTTACCTCATGTATGGAATAGTAATAAGTAAAAAATGCACCACACAGTTTTGTTGTGCAATCAGATACATCATGTAAAGGATATAGCATATGCTTGCTAGAAACAAGGTACAAAATAAATATTGAATTCTCTTTTTTCCTCTGACTTATTAACACATGTTTTGCCTCTCTCACCATTTCTTTTGTATCTCCCTTGGGGGTTTCAATGTTTTGTTGATAGCTTCCTCTTCATTGTTTCCTATAATTTATTCATGACCAAAACTTTAAGCCTCAAATAGATTTGTCCCAATTATATATTTTTGATTTACAAAAATTTGGATTTGCAAGTAGCCTTATTGATCACCTGACTGAACTTCATTATTACAACAGAGAACGAAGTCTCAGATTAAGTTACTTTTCCAGAAACAGGAATTAATGGTGATAGAATCTCCATCTCCCGACTTTATGACAGTTTACTGCCAGTTCTTTCTCCAGAGCTTCAATGTTTCATTTTTAGTCACCTGATCATCTTACAATAATCTTGTCTTTCTCACAATTAGCAAAGTGTTTCACACTTACCATCTCATTATCCCAAATTTGCCCTTAAACACACTGAAGCTCAGTAAATTTAAACTTCCTTGGGTTGCATAACTAGTGGTAGAGCAAGAGCTCCAATATGTCATTTGTAAGAAATCTGGCTCAAGAACCCAGTTCATACTTACTGTTTCTTATACATGGTTTAGCCACTGTTCTCAATGCTGAGGGAGTGATTTCTGAATACCACTCTGCCCAGCTGTAAATTAAAAATCTTAGACCAAAATCACATGTAAATTTATTATTAAAATATTTTAGGAGGCATAGGATTACAACCCATTGTCCACCCTACATACTCATATAAACTTTTTTTTTTCCTGTTTCTATTAAGAATCATTTTATATGGGGTGACTGGCTGGCTCAGTTGGAAGAGCACATGACTCTTGATCTTGGGGTCATGAGTTTGAACCCCACATTGGATGTAGAGATTACTAAACAAAATGCATAGCCTTAAAAAAAAGAATCATTTTATGTAATATATTCATGTCATTTTATTTTAAGTCAAAGGGACCAAGTTATTCTTTTTTTTTTCTTTTGTCAAGATTATTTTGCATTCACTATAAACAATGAAGTGCTATGTGGTAAATTTTCTCAGGGATGATTTAACTACCTCATTCCCAGACACTCTCATGTAGCACTCAGATATATCTTAATGTGAAGCAGTAACAATGATATCTCTGCACAGGCTATTATAGGCTGGTGCTAATAAAACATAGCTAACCATGGGGAGTACATTGGGATGTTTTATGACTAGGAGGTGATTGTGTGAATTGTAAGTAGGAGAACCTGGTTACACTGTGATAGACTAACCAACTTCAATAAAAAATTATTTCATATAAATATATACAGTGGGAATGTAACATTCATTAGCGTCATGTTCTCCAAATACACCTGCTGTTATATTCAGGATGGAAGTGTAGAGTCGTTTTCTTTGAAAACATCTTTATTCTCCACAAACTGAAGTTATATGTACTATATTTTCCAACATCTACATTTCAATAAACATGGTAAAATATTATGTAACTTCAGATTATTTTATCAAGTAGATTATGATATGATATGTATAATATATAAATATTATTAGAATTGTGATGTTAATAGAATGCACTTATACTTTATTAACAGTATAATTTATATGCAATTTATTAAAATTAACTTAATTAGTAACATATTTAATATATAATTTCTATGGTTTATTGTTATATTTTACCTATGAATTCATAAAATATATACTAATTACAATAATAGCATTCACATTAGGAAAAGCATTCTAACATGTATTATGGTATATGCCAAGTAATGGTGTCTAGGTTCAAATATTAATTACATAAACACATATTGTGTCACAGCCAATGAAGCAAATGTGATATTAAACTGCGTTAATAAATGCATCACAAGTTTTAAATAAGGCAGATAGTAGTCCTACTACATATGGAACCTAGTTGATATCTGAAACCATATTTTAAGAGAAATATTTTCAAACTTTAATGATTCTGGGAGAAAGCAATGAGAATATAGACATTTGCCCCTTAAAAATGGTAGATGTAATGGAAGATACTAAGGTTAAGGAAAAAGGAATGCTGAATTGAGTGAGCAGTGAGGAGGCAGAATTGAGAGTTTGATAGTTTTAGTGAGCTTCAGAGATATGGAAGATGTAACTGAAAGAGAAATTAACCTCATTCATACAGCACTGGAAAACAGATTTGGATCATGGGAATTTAGGGGTTATTTTAGGGAGTCATATTACAACTCAATCCAAGGAAGAACATTCTGACAACTAATGATGCCTAAAAAGACACTAGATTGCTATGAGATACTTTTTTATTGTTGACTATTTTTGTCAACCATTATTGACAGAGTTTATACAACATGGATTGAGACCAAGGTGCACTGGATCCAAGTATAATGGAGTTTAATAAGGTGCCCATATATGTTATAATCCCAGTAGGACATACTTAAAGGTAAAGAAAGGATGGTAATAATAAATAGGTTCAGATAGCAGTCTTAAACAGTGACTATATTGGACAAGCTGATCATCTAAGACAAATTAACGATTCCATGATTCCTCAATGATTCCATGAATTATGAAATGCATAATCTTGATGATGATGATGATGATAGAAATCACTTAAAAACCACTTCTTAGAGGCCAGGAGATGTTTTAAGTTATTTACATACGAGGTAGGGAAAACTTTCTACATTTTGCTGAGAAGAATAACTGAAGGCCAATTTTCTGGATCTATTTAAGGTCTTACAGCTGGTAAGAGAAGAAACTAGCTAGTAAGAGGTAAAGCCAGGATTTGAATCTGGACAATCTGTTTCTAGAGCTCATGGACTTAAATTAAGTACTATACTACCTCAGTAGATAAATTTCTTAAACTTTATTCTGAAATAATTATAGATTTACAGGCATTTGTGAAAATAGTACAGAGAGGTTTTATATTCTCCTTGCCCAATTTTCTCCAATGGTTACATCTTATATAAGTAGAGTATATCAAATCCAGGAAATTGACACTGCTATTGTACCTATGGATAGTTTTTATGTGATAATTATCACATGTGTAGATTCATGTAACCATCACTACAATCAAGATGCAGATATAGTCAGTCCATCACCACAAAGATCTTTCTTTATTACCTCTTTATACCCTCACCTACCCTTCTTCCCCCAACATTTCTACCACCCGGAAACTACTAGCTTGTTCTCCATTTTTGTAATTTATAAACATTTTTGTAATTTATACAACATTCACAAAATGGAATCATAGAGTAGGTGACCTTTTGTAATTGGCGTTTTTTACTCAGCGTAATGTTGAATAAATATGTTTGATGGGAAAATTTAAACATGCCAGCTATACAGTTTCTGTGGACAAATATCCCTTTGATTTTACAATAAATGACTTGTTTAAATATTTTCATAAATAACATATAATGTAAAAGACATGAGAATTGATAACCTTTTTGGGATAAATATTTGCAGAACATTGGATGAAAATATAAACATTTAATTGGGTTAATTGTTTAAGAATTGGCATTTTGGTTAGACTTATTTTCTAATGATTGGCTGTTTATTTTGTATAACATCTTAAATGATCTGTTTTGTTGCCTATAAACAGAGAAACAACTTTATGTACTGATGGGAAAGAATAAAAGCCATCAACATTCAAATTTATTTTAAATTACATTCCCAGACATAGGGAAATATTAAAAAGGAATTAAGAATTTTTCTCCATTAGAGTTTTAGTTAGAAC